>NC_042623.1:259860213-260160213 GCF_901001135.1 Rhinatrema bivittatum | reverse complement strand
CTAGTCAGGGCCTCCAAATATGAAAATATTCTAAAATGTATGGATATTTTTGTAGGAGGCTATGTTTGGTTCATTCCATTTGGTTGGCTGAACAAACATGTAGCCGTACAAGTAAATGACACTTTCAAATTTTTCAGGAAAGATTTTAATAGAATACTATAATATTAAAATTTTTAAAAAATATTGTCTAAGTATTACTTCCACATTAAGGGCCGGATTTTAAAAGTCCTACGCGCGCCGGGCCTATTTTAAAAAGGCCCGACAACATGCATAAAACCCTGGGATGCGTGTAAGTCCTGGGGCTTGCAAAAAGGGGCGGTCCAGGGTCGGGGTGTGGGCAGGGTGGGGCAGTCCAGGAGCGGAGCAGGGGGCGGGGCCAGAGGCCTCTGACATAGCGACCATTTGCTGCTCTGTCAGAGGATCGCATGCCGGCAGGCTGCCAGCAGGGGCAAAAGGGGTTCGAGTAGGGCTAGGGGGGGAAAGGTTAGGGGAAGGGGTGGGAACTCGCTCCTCGAGGGCCTGCTCTCCCTGCCTCGGTGCCTGTATTCAACTACTTCTGCCTGCTGGGATCATTTTTAACTTGCTTCCTTTTCTCCATTGGGAAAAATTGAAAGGTGGAGGCTGCTGCTGACTCAAACCTAGAAAATGACCACTGATGTTACTGAATCCTGAGAGAACGGGGCATTGAGCACATTGTCCATTTCCATCCATTCTTCTCCATTCATTTGTTGATCTTTGAGAGAATGCAGAAGAAAGGCAACTCAGACTAATCTGATTAATTTGATTCCTTCCTTCTTATAGCAATTTGTATGAGATTTTATTAATCTAGATGTCCAATTATATCACCAATATACCGGTATAGGGCAGTTGCTGAACAAAACAAAACAAAGCTTGCATTCTCTTCCCTTTTGGGCTTGCGTGCACACAGAATCAGAGATTGAAAAAGAAGAGTGACGCTCTTTATACAGTAATTTTAAAAAATGCAAGCTGCGTCTACGGTAAGAAGCTTCCGTGAAACGTTAGGCCCACGCAACCCATTTTACTGTATAGAGCGCTATACAGTATCCTGGGTGCGCTGGCCTAACGCTTCACGGACACGCTGGTACCGGTATCTGTCATTTCAAATGTCATGTCAAATAACATTTGAAATGACAGGTACCAGGAAGAGGACGGTTCTCCTGCATTTGGGATTGCCAGTCCTTTCTCCTCTCCTCCCGAAGCAAGCAATGAAAGCGGAAAAAAAAAAAAAAGCGAAAAAGTGAAAAAAATAAAAGTTGCAAGAGAGAGAGGGGAGAGAGGATGGGCAATCCTACGCTCGGGATTGCCAGTCCTCTCCCCTCCTCCCGAAGCAAGGCGCGAAAAGCAGCTTTGCTCCGGGAGGAGAGGAGAGGACTGGCAGTGTACAGAGGCAACGAAGTGACTTACTTTTTTCACAGCCCTCCTCCAAAGACGGACATCGAAGGACACGGATCACGGCTCCCCTGCCTCCCGGAGGCGAAGACGGATGCCTGCACGGGCGAAAGCGGCCCCTGTACATGCGATTGGGCCACTCAATGCATGACGTCACATGCCGTGACGCCAAACGTCATGACGTCACGCATTGAGCGGCCCAATCGCACGTACAGGGGCCACTTTCACCCGTGCAGGCATCCATCTTCGCCTCCGTACACTGCCAGTCCTCTCCCCTCCTCCCGGAGCAAGGCTGCTTTTCGCGCCTTGCTTCGGGAAGAGGGGAGAGGACTGGCAGTGTACGGTAAAGCAACGAAGTGACTTACTTTTTTCACAGCCCTCCTCCGGAGACGGATCGCGGCTCCCCTGCCTCCCGGAGGCGAAGACGGATGCCTGCACGGGCGAAAGCGGCCCCTGTACGTGCGATTGGGCCGCTCAATGCGTGACATCACATGCCATGACGCCAAACGTCATGACGACACGCATTGAGCATCCCAATTGCACGTACAGGGGCCGTTTTCGCCCGTGCAGGCTTCCGTCTTCGTCTCCGGGAGGCAGGGGCGCCACGATCCGTGTCCGTCGATGTCCGTCTCCGGAGGAGGGCTGTGAAAAAAGTTAGTCACTTCGTTGCTTTACACTGCCAGTCCTCTCCCCTCCTCCCGGAGCAAGGTTGCTTTTCGCGCCTTGCTTCGGGAGGAGGGGAGAGGACTGGCAATCCCGAGCGTAGGATTGCCCATCCTCTCTCCCCTCTCTCTCTTGCAACTTTTTTTTTTTTTGCTTTTTCGATTTTTTTCCGCTTTCGTTGCTTCGGGAGGAGGGGAGAGGACTGGGGCTGCCCCGGAGACCAGCACCCATGGACGCGGCCAGGGCAGGTGAGCGGGGGCTGGGGGAAAGTTTGCCGCCTACCCTTACCCCTGCCTCTAACGCAGGGGTAAGGGTAGACGGTAAGTTAGCAGGTTAAACGCGCGGCAAAACGGCAGGGGCGCGCGTTACTGTATGGGAGGGAATACCGTAGCTAATTCGATCGTTTACATGTAATATGTGCTAGGTCTTACTTTCGGGGGAGGTCTTATATTTAGCAATTTGGCAAAACCTCTACTAGGTCTTATTTTCAGGAGATGTCTTGTTTTCAGGGAAACACGGTAGTGAAAAACTCCATAAAACCTTATTAAGGTAGACTTGTGGGAAATTCACTGTTATTCCTGTTGCCACTGTCACTTTCCGATGGCTTCACTCTGCCTACCTTTCCTTTTTTGCGACTCCTCCTGCTCTTCATGGACGCCTGGCTGCCACGGCATCCGCCTGCCGTCCTCTCCAGCATTCCTGGACCGGCTTGGGTGCTGCCTCCCGCCTTGCTCTTAAGGTACCTTAGGGTGCGCGCGCCGTGTGGCCCTCATTCTTATTTCCTCATTGGCGCGTTCCTCAGGAGCGTCCCCCTGTGATGACATCATGCTGCCCGGATATTTAAGCCTACAGTTTATTACTAGCCTTTGAGTTCACAAGGGTGTTCTTACGGATGGGATTCGCTCTCCGTACCCAGCTACTCTGCCTTCCAACTTCCATTGGACTCTTTCTGCTAACGGGGTACCCGCTCCTCGGGGGCCTCTTTGCTTCTTTCAGGTCGCTATCAGGTAACCGGTACTCGCTCCTCGAGGGCCCATGTTCCCTGACCTTCTGCTTGCATCTATATCCTCTTCTTCTTGGAAGAATATGCTACAGACACCATCAGTGAGTATCACTATCATCCACTCCTCAGAGCTGTCTCCCTGGAACCAGGTACTCGCTCCTCGAGGGCCTGCCCCATTCCAGTGCCAGTGCCATCTCCTACGTGGAACTGCTGTGTGAGTACTTTGCCAACAAGTCTCTCTACCTCCAGGGATCTGGTACTCGCTCCTCGAGGGCCTGCCTCCGTTCCAGCGCCAGTGCCATCTCCTACGTGGAACTGCTGTGTGAGTACTTTGCCAACGAGTCTCTCTACCTCCAGGGATCTGGTACTCGCTCCTCGAGGGCCAGCTCTCCCTATCTCGGGGCTTCTCCATATTTGGGACTCTGTGAATGTTCTATTGTACTCACTTCCTCAGTTCTCTCCACTACAGCACTGCAACTGGAGGAACCGCTGTTCCAGCGCCCTGGGGAATACTAGCCCAGCCGGGCTACATCTTCTACTCACTACTGCCACCTCTGGTGGCTTCTCAAACTATCTAAATAAAGAACTATCTGTGTTTGATGTCCAGAGCTGAGCCTGACCTGTGGCCCCTCACGGGACTTCCCCATGTGGGCGTGTCCAAGGGTCCACCCAAACCTCACTAACTATAACAGTTCCCAAGGGTAAGCCGCATGAAATATATTAAACTTTTGGGATTATACCAGATACTTGTGACCATTCTTTCCTTTAAAATGGGTGCATGTGGGCAGTGGGCACACACAGTTTGTGGACCCTGCACACATGGTAAACTATAACGCGAATGAGAAATCTCTATATTATTTGTATTATACTGGCTTGTAATGCACAAATTTGAACACGGCTTATAAAAATGTACACAAAAGAAAATTGTTGTGCACATAGCCTTTCAAAGATTATAGGGAACTTTGCTTGTGACCTGGATTGTCCACTATTATGGCAATTCTTTTGTTCTTAACAACAACAAGAAAAACCCTAGCTTCTCATCCTTCCTGCCCATTAATATTGTCTATGGGCCTAGGCCAAGTCTAACCAGGGACTGCCTGGGCCCCTCCAACATTCCTCCTTTCCCATAAAACCAATCTCTGGGACTATCTAGCTGGGTTGTGCTGAGCTCAGCAAGGGCCTCCTTGGGCAACTCCAAATGCTTTCCTAGCTTCCCTACTCCCATGTACCCCTTCAATGAGAGGATGCACAAGGAAATACAGAAGCAATGCCATTGCTCATACCCACATGGTGCCAGCAGCCATGTAGATGGTGCTGAAGGGACATCACTTCAGTGCTGTCCACGCATACTGCTCAATTTTTTAATTGACTGGAGCAACAGGCATTAAATCTGCTCCTTTCTTGGACAAACCCCATCCCCATCTGCAGAATTTATAATTGGTGGCAGGGGGGGTCCCTGGCTTCAGCAAGTTAGGTTGGGGGGTTTTGGAAGGGCCCAGGGAGACTCTGGCTGGCTCAGCCTGGGCCCCAGTAGTTGGCTGAGAGGCAGTAGCAGGGTTACAAGGCCTCTGGGAAACCATTTATTTATTGAAAACAAAAATACTCTTAACATTTTCAGATATTACTGTGAGAGTCCATTTTTGGTTCAATGAATTTGGAATGAACCAAAACTGACATCATTTGTCCCATTTAGCACATTCATTTTAAATTAATGTGCATCCCTAGTCAGCAAATGAAGTGGGCTAGAGCACAGCCATTTAGGGGCTTGAAGGCTAGAGCCAAGATTTTTAATAGGTGCCCCCTGTGGAGTATCGAAAGCCAGGGCAAGGATTGTAAAAGAGAAGTAATCCTCTAGAATGTATCTGAATTTATCATCAGTCAGGCTGCAGCACCCTGTACAAGTTTCAGGTAGTAATTTAGGGGTAAATATTCAGCCGCTGAGCGGCTAGTTAAGTTAGCTGGATTCACATATCCAGCTAACTTAACTGGGATATTCAACTGTGCAGTCGCACCACTGAATCTACCCGGATAAGTTAGAGTTAGCCGGATATGTGATATCCATCTAATCTTAGACCTGTTCTATGGCACATCTAGAGTTAACCGGTTAAGTTAACCAGCTAACTCCACTCCTCCCTAGAACGCCTACCCGCTGCCCCAGCAATGCCCCTGACTTACTCAGCTAAATACCAGCCAGATAATTTGATAATAGGCTAGAATTTAGTCAGATAAGCCTTTTAAATATGTGGCTAAGCCATTCAGATGGATAACCTTTCCGTTATCCACCCGAATGTCTTTTGAATATCTACCCCCTTAGTTTTTTCCAGTATTCTAAAGTAGAACTAGTTCTACTAATCCAGGCAGGAGAACTCACAGGCTTGAATGACTGTGAAAAATCCAGGTCTGTCAAAAGAGGCACAGGTGATGGAGTTGGTATATATGAAAAATGCTGATTTGGATATTGCAATGCATTTTATGTTTGATGTCCAAAATGCTCCAATGATATTATCAACTATAAATATTGTGATAACATGAAAGTGGCTGTTTCTCTAGATGCTAACATAACTCTTAGCATACTTCTAATGGTTAAATTTGCTTTTATGGTGCAGTTTTGACCTCATCTCAGTGTGGTCAGAAATGTATGCATGAACCCTAACACAATTTATATTAGCATGTCACATATAAAATCCTGATTTCTGTCATCAAGCACTTTCATTGTATGACATTATTGGTACCATCTTGCATTGAGTGGGATAATTTCTAAGTGAAAGGTCAGTCAATTAAGCTTTCATATTAAGGCTGCTTTGCATTTAACCTCTTGAATCCATGGCTGATTCTCTTATTTGTCTTCTTTCAGAGATATTCTGTCTAAAGATATGGATATTAATAACATGCAAACTTACCTGTGGTCAAATGTATTACATCAACATACTGTAAAACTTTTTTTCAAGCAAATTATCCATGGAATCAGACTTTTGAAGTAGGCTGAATACTTAATTGAGGTCATGTGTTCAATTCTGTAAGGTTGGAATATAATTTGACAGCTTTCCTTGCCAGCTTTATAAAGCCATTGAATGGTTCCTCTTTCTGCTGTATACTAACTAGAGATGTCAATCGGAACCGGAATCGGTTCCGATTCCGGTTCTGATTCACATCGTGAAATTGTTTTCGTGCGGTCCGATCATTTTTTTTTTTTTTTATCGGCTGCGCCCGAGCCGATAAACAAAAAACCCACACCAACCCTTTAAAACAGATCCCTTAGCTTCCCCCACCCTCCTGACCCCCCCCCAAAAAAAAACTTTTTACAATTACCTGGTGGTCCAGTGGGGGTCCCGGGAGCGATCTCCCGCTCTCGGGCCGTCGGCTGCCACTAATAAAAATATACATGTTCATTGGATTTTATATGATATGAGTGGTGAATGTATGGGTACCAGGGTGTTAGATAGCTTTTAAATGTCTAGATAGTTGGAACATATATAAACAATAAAAGTGCAGAAACTATATAAATATAGTTCTTCTCTTGGTGTGTGTCTAAACTATTTATCCAGCATATCTTCCGTCTTCATGGGCTTCCACAGCATATCGCTTCCGATCATGGGATTCAGTTTACTGCCAATTTATGGCATTCCCTGTGCAGGAAATTTGGCATTCAGCTAGACTTCACCATGGCCTATCACCCCCAGGGCAACGGCCAGGCCAAATGCACAAACCGAACCCTACAGATCCTTTTCCGCCACTGGGCCACTCTTCTCCCCTGGGCCGAGTTCTCTCACAATTCTCATGCCAACGCTGCCACTGGTTCCTCTCCATTCCTTATTGAATATGGAAGACACTAGATGCCACCACTTCCCACACCGCTCTCGGTACCCTTTCTGGCTGCCCAGCTCACTGCCCAGGACCTTCGGGAACTATGGCACCATAGTCAAAAAAATCTTCAGCAGCTGCCTTTTTAGCAGAAAAAGCTAAAAAGGCAGCCGACAAACACCGGCGAGCAGCATCCCTCTTTCACCATGGAGATAGAGTGTGGCTAAGTACTCACCACATCCTCATTAGGGTATCTTTAATGAGGTTGTCCCCCTGGTACATCAGCCCTTTCTCAATCTGCGAACATATTGGGCCAGTTACCTATTGACTACGATTTCCCTCATCTCTGAAGATTCATAATTCCTTTCATGTCTCCCTCCTTAAACCCTTGGTCCAGTCCTGGCCACATCAGTGACTCTATGAACCCCAGGACCTCTCATCGGAGATAGTCAGACCTATCAAGTGAAAGAAGCATTGGACGTAAGTCACCACCACAAGAGATGGGAGTACCTAATAGGGATGTGAATCTGTTCCGGTTTCGGCATTGTGGACCCGCAGGAAACGTCCAGATGTTTGTTTTTTTTCGGCTGTCCTGAGTCAAAAAAAAACACCCCACCCTGACCCTTTAAATCTAATTATTTAGCATCCCCCCCCCCAACTTTCCTAAAATACCTGGTGGTCCAGCAAGCTCCCGGGAGTGATCTCTTGCTCTCAGGCCATCGGCTGCCAGTAAACAAAATGGGCCGATGGTCCTTAGCCCTTACCATGTGTCAGGGTCTATCTGTGCCATTGGCCAGCCCCTGTCACATGGTAGGAGCAATGGACGGCTGGCACCATCTTAAAAAATGAACATTGCAAGGTCCTGAGGGAGGCTTAGATACATTGGAAAGTCCAGGGGTCTCAACTTTTTTAGAAGACTCACTGGACAATATAGCATCCAGAACTACATTATTGGTTACTGTTTTTTAAAAAAAGATGAGACCTGTTCTTTTCTAAATATTTTCAAAACAAAAATTTTGAATTCTGTGGGCAAAAGATCCAGGTCTTTCTGGATGTATCCCGAGCAACACAGGCGCGATGGAAACTTTTCCTTTCTTTGAAACAAGCGGCTCTGGATATAGGAGCTACCTTTTTCCTGAAATTCCCATGTAAGTGCCAAATAATATATCAAACTAATAAATTTGTTTTCATTGATCCCCCACACTTGCAACATTTTTTAATAGATAAGATAAGATAATAGATAAGACTCAGAATGATTAGTTAGGAGTAAGGAGATTAAAGGGTTGTATAAATAAATAAGACGCAATGTTGGATCCAAGTACTCCAGCTCCCCCCCTAGATGTGTGCTGGATGATCTGATATTATGAAGTGATTTGGAGGAATTTATATTCTGTATTCTGATAATACCTTATTGTATCATTTAAATGTAAATGTTATAATTAAATAAAAAATAAAAGCAGAATGTTAGGAATTATTAGGAAGGGAAGGTGAATAAAACGGAAAATGCCATAATGCCTCTTATTCGCTCCATGGTGAGACCACACCTTGAGTTCTGTGTACAGTTCTGGTCACCACATCTCAGAAAAGATATAGTTGCACTGGAGAAGGTGCAGAGAAGAGCAACTAAAATGATAAAGGGTATGGAACAGCTCCCCTATGAGGAAAGGCTGAAGAGGTTAGGGCTGTTCAGCTTGGAGAAGAGATGGCTGAGGGGGGATATGATAGAGGTCTTTAAGATCATGAGAGGTCTAGAATGGTAGATGTGAATTGGTTATTTACACTTTTGGATAATAGAAGGACTAGGGGGCATTCCATGAAGTTAGCAAGTAGCACATTTAAAACTAATCGGAGAAAATTATTTTTCAATCAATGCACAATTAAGCTCTGGAATTTGTTGCCAGAGGATGTGGCTAGTGCAGTTAATGTAGATGAGTTTAAAAAAGGGTTGAATAAGTTCTTGGAGGAGAAGTCCATTATCTGCTATTAATCAAGCTGACTTAAGGAATGTCCTCTGCTACTACTGGCATCAGTAGCAGGGGATCTTCTTAGTGTTTGTGTACTTGCCAGGTTCTTGTAGCCTGGTTTGGCCACTATTGGAAACAGGATGCTGGGCTTGATGGACCCTTGGTATGGCAATTTCTTAAGTTCTTATGTTCTTATTACCCCTGTATAGGTCCCTGGTGAGACCCCATTTAGAATATAGTATACAATTCTGGAGACCATACCTTAATGTAACGCCTTAGCTGCCACTGTTATGTTGTTCTATATACTCCATTAGAAGTTTTGTTTTAATGTAATGCCTTAACCGCGATTGTTCTGTTAGATTGTAAACCGATATGATTTGTCAATTGTACAAGAATGTCGGTATATAAGAATTCTAAATAATAAATAAATAAATAAACAGGATGGAGTCTGTCCAGATGGTGGCTACTAAAATGGTCAATGGTCTTTGTTCTAAAACATATAGGGATAGACTTAAGGATCATATACACCCTGGAGGAAAGGCAATATAGGGTAGATATGATAGAGACAGTCAAAATATCTCAAAGATTTCAATGCACAGGAGGTATCTCTTTCAATGGAATAGAGGTTCTAGAATGAAGGGGTCATATAATGAGGTTGAATGGGGATAGACTCAGGAGTAATCTTAGGAAATCTTAGGTGGATGCATGGAACGGCCTCTCATTGGAGATAATAGAGACAAAAACAATATCTGAATTCAAGAAAGTATGGGATAAATATAGGGGAAGTGATGAGAATTATAATGCTAAATTAATTGGGTGAATGGGCAGACTAGATGGCCTATATGGTCTGTTGATGCCATTATATTTCTATGTTTCTAAGTTCCTCACATGGAACATAATATTTCTTCTATGAGTAACATGAGCTGCAAGAGTTGCAAACTTCAGGCTTTAGGTCATTATCTGCTTTCCACATAATTCTTCCACTATAATGTGATGGTGTGCACCCACACAAGGTTTCTACTAAAGGTAGTATCTGCTTTTAATATTAATCAATCTATCGTGTTGCATATGTTCACCCTGCGACCGCATGCGCATGAAGGTGAAAAAGGGTCATAGCTACTACAAGAGAAGAACTCAGCCTCATTGTCAGACTTCTCAACTATTTGTCTATTAATGATCCAAACAGGCTGGGCATAGTAGCAGCCGAATGTACATTGTCCAACTGGTTAGCAGACTGCTTTGCACACTGCTATACTCTAGTAGGCCTACATATTATAGATACCATCAAGCTCATAACGTTAGAGCCATATCAGACATCTGCAAGCTGCAACTTAGTTCTCAGTTCACACTTTTGTGTCTCATTATTGTCTGGACAATCTCTCAAAGGGTGACAGTAAATTTAGACAAGCAATTTTGTGTAGCCTGTTCACCCATGGTGGGGACCGGGTTGCTTTTTTCAATAATGCTGCACGGCAACCCTCAGTTTTAGACTCCCCACATGCAATGGCTAAGTCAGCTTTGCTTTTTGATGGAAAAAGCAAGTTTGCTTACTGTAAATGGTGTTTTCTGTAGATAGCAGGATGAATTAGCAATACTAAATACACATCTGTCTCCCTGGAGAGTCTACTACCTAGCTAGAATTAGCTCTAAAATCGACTGAGGAGGGCTCATGAGACAACACTTGAGCATGAATTCCCAAACATGCTCAGTAGAGCAAAAATGCTAGGAGGTAAGACAGAGAGTTCTGTTCGGTGCCACAGAATAACGTCACCTATATGTAACGGCTAATTCATCCTGCTGCCTAGAGAAAACAACATTTACTGTAAGCAAACTTGTTTTACCTTATTTTTAGGAAACCATGCAAAACATGATTGTTTTGTAATGCTTTTGAGTACTTGAAAGTTTTAAATCTGATTTCAGTAATATCTAACAGGATATATGGGGATATATTTGGAGGACCGAAATGTTCTATATACCCATTGTTTCCTTTTAGGATTTAGAGGTCAGAAGCATTTATCTTGATAACTCAGATGTTATCTGGCTATATACATATTTGGACAATTATCCAATTAAATTCTAGCTGGATAGTTATTATCTGGCTAAAATTTAGCTGGATAAGTTAGAAGTATTCTGGGCATAACTAGGAGGAGAAGAGTTAGCTGAATAAGTAATACAGCTCATTTAAATATTAAGAAATAGCCAGATAACTTCTGGTTAAATCTGGTTGTCCTGTAGACCTATCCTAAAATTATCCATATAGCCTTGTCTGACCAAATTTAGAATAGTCGGATATTTTCAGCTGCGTACCCGCATTATTAAGTTAGTGAGATAAAACTCCAGTCCTTGAGTCCCACAAATAGGCCAGGTTTTCAGGATATCCAGAATGAATATGCATGAGACAGTTTTGCATGAACTGCCTCCATTGTATGAAAATCTCTCATGCATATTTGTTGTAGATATCTTGAACACCTGGCCTGTTTGTGGCACTTGAAGACTGGAGTTTGCCGTCATTGAGCTAACTAGTTGAGCCACACAGCAGCTAAATATATATTTCTTTCTTTCTTTCTTTCTTTCTTTCTTTCTTTTTTTCTTTTGCATTTTTTAAATCTAATGTAGATTACATTTAATTGAACTAATTTTAATGTAGAATAGCTTGAGATAATGAAAAAATATGCATTAATATAGCCATTGATTTAAAAAATTAACTATACCTCAAGAGATGTGGTTGGCTTTTTTAGAGCACTTGCAGGGCAAAGGAGAAAATGGGATCAGCAACTAGGCATCAGAACCCGGCCTGGGTCCAGTCACTGGGGCCTGGTCTTTGGACTGGGCCACAGTATAAGTCCTGGGCTTGTGCCAAGGCCTACACTTTAGGACCCAGGCCTCCAAAACAGGCCTCAGCATCAGGCCCGGGTGCTGAGGCTCAGGCATTGGTACTCAGTCTCCTGGTCAGACCCTGGTGGACTTTTTGACTTGGGCCTTTGCCTATGTCGAGGTCCAGGCATCGGGGCCCAGCATCTAGGCTGGACAAGGGCATCAAATCAGGTAATTAAGGGCCAGAAAGTTTCCTGGCCCTGGCAACATTTTTGGGGCCTGTGCCTTTGCTCAGGTTTTGGCCCAGGCCCCAGCATCTAGCCCTGGTTTGGGCCAAGACACTGGCATTATGCTCCAGTGTAGGCCATGGTCCCTATGTCGGGCTGCTGTCTTTGCTAGGTTGAGGGTGTGGCCTAGGCTACCACTGGCATCATGCTCAGACATAGGATGTGGCCCCAGCCAAGGCCCAAAAGGTGACTTTTTTTCCTTTTTTTTTTTTTTTTTTGTGGGTCTCAAAACGAAATGTGAAAACCAACAAACGTTTGTCTGATTTTCAATCGTTTTGTTTGAGAATGAAATTAAACACAATAGGACATTTTATTTCCTTTTTCGTTTCTCCCAAATGCATATCTCTAACAGTAACTATATTATTTAATACCAATTTAATTTTACACAAACCTCTGTACTAGTAGTAAATATTTGAATTCCAGCAAAAGAGAGACCCATGGGCACAAAATCAATTCCTATTGATGTAGCCAGTATGTAGAATTAAAATAACACCCTTGTGAATTTAATTCATCTATGTGAAAAATCTAAAACAGGAAATTTTAAAGAAGGAAAAGACTTCAGATGCCAACTTTCAAACCAAGAAGGCTTTCAAGTTGGATTCAAAATGCACCATCAGTCAATTTTTAAATTGTTTCTTTTCTTCTTTTATAGACTACTTTATTGTTGCGGGCATGGACCCTTGGACAAGGTAGAGTTGGTGCAACCTGCAGGGTTCCACCATTGGTTGGTAGAGCTGGATAAAGCAGAGGCCCAACTAGAGCTTCACCTATACCAACCCTCAATCCCCTTATATTAAGACCTCGGGTGCCGGGGCCAGCAGGTCTTAGATGGGGGCCTCTTCTGGGCTAGAGATCCATGGAGAAAGGTTGGTCACAGGCCAGGGTCAAGGACAGGTGCTACAGGTTTAGTCAGAGAGCAGGTGATGGTCGAGGCGGGCAGAGTTCAGATGTGGTCAAGAGTTAGGAAGTGGTCAGTGGCAGGTATAGTTCAAGCATAGTCAGGAGTCAGGCTGAGGTCAGAATCAGATATTTGTCCAAGGGCAGGTGGGCCAGTCAGGTCAGGAGGCAAGGAACAACATAGGTGAGCAGGCAAGGACACTGAAGTCACTAAAGAACTGAAGACTGACCACAAACGAAGACCAAACAAGTACTGACCACAGATGAAGTCCATGGGAACAAGGAATGAAAGAGACTAGGAACTGAAGAGACAAAGTCCAGGAATGCTGAAGCAACTTACTCTACTTCTCAGTGGTGGACCTAGCTGAGGCAAAGAGGAGCTGCAGTAGTGGCCTTTTATAGGCCTACATCTGTGAGATCATTATTGAATAGTTCTGACCTTTTCCCACTATGGACACTTTAAGAGTAGTACCATTGTGTGCTTGCACCTTAGGAGGGTCCAGGGAAGCAGCATTGGAGTGTTAGGAGCAAGAGAGCACAGCAGTCTGCTGTGAGTCTGTTCGGGGGCCTCCCCGGCATTGGGGCTTCTTCTACCGGGCTCGTGGTTGGAGGTAATTGCGGCAATCCGCGGGCCCATTCCGCAGAATGCCAAACACAACATGGGTGACTACAAAACTGAATCTAAATGACCTAACAGAAGAGCCCCCTGTTTTGGGCCTTGTCATATTCCCTTGATGAGACCCTGGCCTTGGGCTTGAGCCAAGGCCCAACAGGCAACTTTCTTTTTTTCTTTTGGGGGGGGGGTTCTCAAAATGAAACTTGAAACCTATTAAATTTCAACAAATATCAGCCATATTATTTAATATATATTTAATTTTATACAAAACCTCTGTAGTAAATATTTGCACAGCCAAACTCCAAGGCAGCTTGATTCTGAAAGGAGAAACATAATACAATCCATGTTTCATGCAGTATCTACATCAAGAGTATTAACAAATCTTCAGAAGATAGTTGTCCCAGTCTCTCCATTGCTATATATATATACCGAAGTCCATATTCAGCCAGTTGAACGTAGCTTGTATATACAGTGGTGAGACTACACACTGTTGAATATACTCAGCAATTTACAAGTTATGCATCTAAATGGCATAAACAGCATTTTCAATCACTTAACTGGCCAAATTCTAGCTAGATAAGTTGTCTGGCTACAATTTAGCTGAATAAGTGAGGAGGTTTCAGGGAGGAGGGAAGTTAGCTGGAATAGTATGCCTTATTTCAACCAGGGAATGCTCATTCTCCATCCATGGCTCCATTCTCTGGAATTCTCTGCCGAGTCATACGTGACTGACCAAATATCCCAAATTCTTTAAGAACTTATTGAAATGTAAATTTTGACAACTAAGTTTCCAGAGCCTTTGGCTTCTCTTCACCCCCTGCTCTCACTTGTGCCTGTTCCCCTACCTTGCTGCGATGTTCCTGGGGTAACCATCCCGTTCTCAACGTGAGGATGCTGCTGTTGTCGTTGTTCTTCTCTTACTTTTCCCTTCACCATATCGAGGTTAATCCGGAACCCCAAATTTTCTTCCAGGGTCTCCTGATATTGCTGCAGCTCTTCTGAGGACCCCTGTACATTAACAGGGGAGAGCACAGTCTCCTCCTTGGACTTCAGCATTATCTGGCCTGGGGGAATGGGTCTATCCAGATCGCTGGGGCTTAAAGTTGTATCCATGGTCAGAAGGGAGAGATCCTGCGGATCTCCCTTCAGCGACTGCACTTCTCGGCGTTTGGGTTGTGTCAGCTGCAAAAAAAACCTTCAATACGTGGCTGTAGATGATCGCATGAGGGGGAACTTGTCGTTACCCCTCTTAGCTTCGCTTTGCATTTTGTGTGGGGCATAATTTGCAGGAAATAAGAAATATCGATAGAAACGCCATAAGAGGTTTTTTCCAGCAGTTTTACCTGGCGGCCATCTTAATTCCTCCCCTGATTGACTTTTTTGAATAGTTGACTAAGGATTTGGATCGAAAAAGAGTGCTCAATATGATCTACTTGGATTTCAGCAAAGCTTTTGATACAGTCCTGCATAGGAGGCTTGTGAATAAAATGAGAAGCATGGGAGTGAGCGCCAAGGTAGTGGCCTGGGTTACAAACTGGTTGACGGATAGAGGACAGCATGTGATGGTAATGGTGTTAAGTGGTGTGCTGCAAGGATCGGTGATGGGACTGGTTCTGTTCAATATCTTTGTGAGCGACTTTGCAGAAGGGATAGAAGGTAAAGTTTGTCTTTTTGCAGATGATACTAAGATATGCAATAGAGTGGACACGCCAGAAGGAGTAGAGAGAATGAGACATGATTTAAGGAAGCTTGAACAGTGGTCAAAGATATGGCAGCTGAGATTCAAGGCCAAGAAGTGCAGAGTGATGCATCTGGGGTGTTATAATCCAAAAGAGTTGTACAATTTGGGAGGTGAAGGGTTGTTGTGCATGGGGCAAGGGAGGGGCCTAGGGTGATAGTGTCTAGTGATCTGAAGACGGCAAAGCAATGTGACAAGGCGATAGCTAAAGCCAGAAGAATGCTGGGCTGCATAGAGAGAGGAATAACCAGTAAGAAAAAGGAAGTGATAGTCCCCTTGTACAGGTTCTTGGTGAGGCCTCACCTGGAGCATTGTGTTTAGTTCTTGAGACCGTATCTCAAAAGGGACAGAGGCAGGTTGGAAGCAGTCCAGAGAAAGGTGACCAAAATGATGGGGGGACTCCATCAAATGGCTTATGAGGAGAGGTTGAAGGACCTAAATATGTATACCCTGGAGGAGAGGCGGTGCAGGGGAGATATGATACAGACCTTCAGATACCTGAAAGGTTTTAATGATGCACAATCAACAAATCATTCCCATTGGAAAGAAATAATTAGAACAAGGAGTCACAAAATGAAACTCCAGGGAGGATGATTAAGAACCAACGTCAGGAAATATTTCTTCACTTTCAAAGGGGCATGGAATAAACACTGTGGATCCCTAAAGACTAGAGGATGGAAATGAAAAAAAGAGTGCATGGGGGTAACTTGCTGATGTGGCGGTTACTACCCTTAACCAATAAGCCTTCATACTGTTGATGCAACTCCATTATTGCTCTCTGAATTTTACGGCAGGGAGAAAAAAGGGAAAAGGGGAATAGATTCAGACAGCAACCAACAAAATCATTGGATTTTACAGTCTGGGAAGACAAATAAGCATGGAGGGAAATAAATAAGCATGGTGGTAACTTGCTGGTGTGGAGGTTACTACCCTTAACCAACATGCCTGATACTTTGGATGCAACTCCAACATTGCTCTCTGCTTCAGTGGCAAAAGGTAACTGGGGATTGGACACAGACAGCAACCAACAAGGGTCCTGACTTTGACGGATTGGGAAACTAAGTAATGGGGTGACTTGTATGGTGCAGCAGATGCTACCATAAGCTTTCTGGACAGACTGGATGGTCCTTTTCTACCGTCATTTTTCTTGTTTCTGTATTTAGAAGCAAATATATTAATATCCTAATGCATGATTTAGATGAGAGACTGTACTGCACATTCGCAGAAGAGAATGTATTCTGGCCAGTGGAAAAGCTAAATTGGTAACTATATTCCAGGCAGTCCATTAAAATGCCATTCATTGCTTCTCATTTAAATATCTGTAACTTCTTTCAAGCTGTTAATATCTGCATGCATTACCACTTTTCTTATTTCCACCATGGCTCATCCTGCATGCATAGCAGCAAACTAAATTAGATTATTAGATTTACGTTGTGCATATTCTAAAGCAAAGTGACAATTTCTGGAATTCTATTAATGCTGCACCTGTTTTAAGCAGTTTTTTTTTTCTCTCATATCTGGTACAGGTAAACAAATACATCATGTAGGACATCTTCATTGACAGCAAAAGGTTCTTGTTTTCTTTACTGAAAGGACAATTTACATACCCATTTATGTGGGTAGCTAGCGCTTTACATGCATAAATTGGCTGTCTGAACAAGCCTGCGGGTACTTTTTACCCGCAACAAGTTTCAAAGTGACAGTATGCATATGCTTTTTTTTTTTTTTTTTTTTTTTTAAATTGGTGAAAATCTGCAATGTAAGAAGTAGCAGTGGACTTTGTCCCACAGCAGACAGTTTGAAAATTGCCCCCTGAATGAGCTGAATTTTTGAAGACTGCATTGTGTCCTGAAAATAACCATATTCTATATAAAATTAAAAAACGTGGAAAATAACCTATATTCACTTGCATTTGGATTAAGCAGATAACCAAGTATTCAAGGTGAACAAACCGTCATACACACGAAAGACCCTACCTATATCAATGGATACTTTCCATACCAAACATCTAATCAACAGTCATGTATAGGGATGTGAATCGTTTTTTAAACAATCATCAGATATATTTTAAATCGTTAAGAGTCGCGATACAATAGAAATTCCCCCGATTTATCGTCAAAAATCGTAAATCGGGGGAGGGCGGGAAAAACCGGCACACCAAAAAAGCCCCTAAACCCACCCTGACCCTATAAAACGAATCCCTTACCTTCCCCCACCCTCCCGAACCCCCCCCCCAAAGCTTTTTACGAGTACCTGGTGGTCCAGTGGGGGCGCAGGGACCGATCTCCCACTCTCGGTCCATTGGCGCCATTTTAGCTGCCACTCAAAAATGGGGCCAATGGCCCGATAAAAAAAACAACCCACCCGACCCTTTAAAAATGACCCCTTAGCTTCCCCCACCCTCCTGATCCCCCCAAAACATTTTTAAATTACCTGGTGGTGGTCCCGGGAGCAATCTCCCATTCTCAGGCCATCGGCTGCCACTCATAAAGATGGCGCCGATGGCCCTTTGCCCTTACCATATGACAGGGTATCCGTGCCATTGGCCAGCCCCTGTCACATGGTAGGAGCACTGGCTGGCCGGCGCCATCTTTAAAGATGGCCGCCGCCAAATTTAAAGATGGCGCTGGCCATCCAGTGCTCCTACCATGTGACAGGAGCCGGCCAATGGCATGGATACCCTGTCACATGGTAAGGGCAAAGGGCCATCGGCACCATCTTTATGAGTGGCAGCCGACGGCCCGAGAACGGGAGATCGCTCCCGGGACCACCACTAGACCACCAGGTAATTTTAAAATGTTTTGGGGGGCTCGGGAGGGTGGGGGAAGCTAAGGGGTCGTTTTTAAAGGGTCGGGTGGGTTTTTTTTTTATCGGGCCATTGGCACCATTTTTGAGTGGCAGCCAAAATAGCGCCGATGGCCCGAGAGCGGGAGACCGGTCCCCGCGCCCCCATTGGACCACCAGGTAATCGTAAAAAGTTTTGGGGGGGTTCGGGATTGTGTGGGAAGGTAAGGGGTTAATTTTAAAGGGTCGGGCCTCACTTAAAAAAAAAAATAATGATGTGAATCGGAACCAATTCCGATTCACATCACCCACATCACCCACGATCAGATTTTTTCCCCCCTCTAGCCGAACCCGATCGTTAAGACGATCGGGCACACGATTCACATCTCTAGTCATATATGGCATTTGTTTTGAGCAAATAAAAAAATGATTGAAAATACTTATATCTGCAGAATATCTTTGCTCATGAAGAAGTACGGCTAGTATTTTTGTTTGGAAGACGCATATTGATTAGTTGCTTTTGTACCCCTGATGCAGATGCAGTCTTTTAAACACTGACAGTGTCGGGATTACAACAGGACTATACAGGGGTAGATATTTAAAAGCAATTTAAATGGATAACTCACGTTATCCATCTAAATGGCTTAAACGGCCTTTTGAGCTTCTTCTTTCATCTACCCCTCCACCCAGTATCTTTATTTAAAGTTGATGGCAATCGTAGTTGCCTAGCAATGGCAGAATTGTCCCCAGGAGCGCCAGGCCTGGATTGCAGTAGCATTCTACCGCAATCATGGCCAACAACTTTAAATAATTATAATGGGCAGGGGATGGGTGGCAGAAAGGAAAGAGCTGGGATGGGCATTAGGGGAGATGATTCACAGGTCCATTAAATTAAAAATTTGCACATTTAAGGGGAAGTTGGTGCAGCGGGTGGGAGAGGGGGTTCTCCCGGCAGTATTACATTTTTATTTTAATTACATGGGCCATTTTTGAGGTATGGAAAGTCTGACCCTGGAGGGCCTTTGCAACTCAGGTGGGAGGGAGTTTGGGGGGGGGAGCAGGCCACATTGGGATTTTTTTTCTTGGCCATAACAACCAAATATTTTCTTTTTTGAATATATTTGGTTAAGTCTGAAGTTATCTGGCTATCCATAGCCAAATAACTTTATACATAACCAGTGATATTCAAAACAAATATCCAGTTGTATGGAAAGTTATCTGGTTATGGTTAGTCGGATAACTTTAATCAAGTATCTCAATGGGACATTTATTTTATTTATTTATTTATTTCGGGTTTTTATATACCGGCATTCGAGATCGCAGTCACATCATGCTGGTTCACATAAAACAGGGGTGCATCGTAAACATAAACTAAAACAATGGTGCGGAAAAGGCAGTTACATATAACAGGGAGATTAGAACTTGGCGGAGAAAGAAGAGAAAGGACAGGTTATTAATTCAAACATGTAAACGATAGTGGAGATGGTTAACCATGGTGTAGGTGGAGATAAGGAGTGGTGTGGATGAGATATGCGGAAATATGCGGGATAAGTTATCTGGCTACCTGTAGCTAGAAATATGTCCACTAAATGTCCTACTGAATATGGATCCCACAGCATTTATTATGGAAAACACTTCATTATGAGCATAAAAGATATAATGTAGAAATAAGTGTTTTCAATCATTTTTATTTGCTTTAAAAACATTCCATGCATGACTGATGATTATACTAAGAACAGAGAGCATCCATAGCCTATGATAGAAAGTAGCGTCCTTCATGTGTATGATGGACATATTCACGTAGAATAGTTGGTTATCTGCTTAATCCAGGTGTGCGCAACCTGGGCCTGCCCTGGGGCAGGCGCAACAGGTAAATCAAAAATTTTGGGGTGTCTAGGTTAGGGCTTTGGGGGGGGGGGTAGGTTAGGGGAAGGGGTAGGAAGGATAGATCAGGGGGTAGTGAAGTTCCCTCCCAGGCCGTTCCTAAATCGGAGCGACCTGGGAGGGAACGGGGAAAGGCCGTGGGCTTCGGCGCGCGCAAGTTGCACTAATGTGCGCCTCCTTGCACCCGCCGACCCTGGATTTTATAACATGCCTGCACCAGCGCACGCATGTTATAAAATCAGGCATCCACGTGAGGGCGCCGGGTAGCGCGCACACGTGGACGCGCACGCACAAGCTTTTAAAATCTACCCCTTAGTTTTCCTAATACATTTGAAACTAATTCACATGCCTACTAGTTAGCTGGTTATGCATAACCAATGAACTAGCACAGTGACATAGCAGCAGAATGTGTACCCTTATGTGCGCGTGTTTATAAAATGGGTGGAGAAAGTATGCATTTTCTTGCATTGGAAATGTATGTACATTCTGAAACAAATGTGCATACGTTTGGACAAAAATATACAGTTTTTATAAATTGTACAGCTGTTATCATACAGTTTTTTTACAATACTAGCATTAATCTCTGTGTCCACTTATGGGCACAATTACTGTATCATGGATAAGTTTGAAAGTTGGGCTCTATATTTATCTGAGATGAATTTTCATAGATCTCTTTCCTGTTTGACAGTTTCCAGTTCCTGTCCTTCTAATTGAAACATGGCTAATGGAGATTTGTATTCCAAAAGCATGATTCTTCACTTTTTCATTTTGAAACTCAATTTCCAAACCCTTGATCATTCTTCCAGTTTTTTACAAATCTCTTTATATTTTTTTCAACTCCTCCGAACAAGTCTACTCTGTTATATAAGTTAGTATCATCTGCAAATAAGTGTAGTTTTCCCTTAAGTTTCTCAGATTTGGATAAGATCCCGGAAAAAACTGGTAGATTTGGAGAAAGCTGGTAGATTTGGAGAAACCTGGTAGATTTGGAGAAAGCTACTGCTTATCCCTGGCATGGGATCTATGTACTATTTGGGATCATGACAGCTACTTGTTACCTGGATTGACCACTATTGGAAATAGTATACTCGGCTTGATGGACCTTGGTCTGACCCAATATGGCAGTTCTTATGTTCCTTACCTATTAATATTTTTTTATAAATTGTGTTAATAGGTGGGGAGATGGCTTATTGTTAATGATTATATTAACAGCATAGCACCAATTACCTGGGTAGGAGACAGTTGCTATTTTTATATGAAACTATCAACTCATTCTTCAACAATTTTTTAGATTCTTTGTGGAGAGCTTTGCTGATCAAAAAAAATGTTTGTGTCCATTTTACATATAAGAAATTTCAGGTGTACGATTTCTATGTATTAGTTTCTAGGTTACACCTACGTTTGTGTGGTGAGTTAGATATTAGTTCTTATGTTCCTCCATTTGTTTTTCTGACTCCTCTCCTGGCTCTTTGTTTTTCATGATATTTCTACCTGTCTTTCTCCTGAATTTTTTTGCTTTGTTTTTACTATCTCTATTACCTTCTTAGAAAACCATATGTCTTTTTCCTTTTATCATTGTTAACCTTTTAACATTGTTACCAAAAATGTGTTGACAACTCAGGACTCCATTTTATTGCCAACCAAATTTTCTCCATACCCTTCAGCTTCTGGAAATCCAGTTGGGCTTTCTCAATACTGTCAGTCAACATCTTGAAGTCCAAGAATCTATGAATGAATCCAGTATGAATTAGAGTTCAATATTTGGCTTGTAATGGCCTCTTTGGCAGGTGCAGTAATTTGATTTCTGGTTAATTTCTGATTTTTAATCAATTTAATTCTTCTTCACAGAATAACAAACCATTTTCCCTTAATTAAATACATTTGAGCACAATTAACCACAAACATAGAGGAAGAAAAGAGCCCTTCTCAAGCTCAGTTTGTCCAATGCCATTTTAGAGCAATAATGATAAACTCTTGTCCTCGAGCACCATAAACAAGTCTAGTTTCCAGGACAATCAAACTATGGAAATTTGCCTGGTTTTGGGATCAAATGTATGGACCTCTATCTCATGAATTCATTGTGGAATTCCTGCAAGCCAAACACCATTATAAAACTCAAGGATATTTCTCATCCATGCTCCAGAGTATGGATCTTCTCAAATCGACCTGAAATCCTTTGTTATCTCTTCTTTACCCTTGATTTGTATTGCTATTATTGTTCAAAATGTCTTCTATTATAAAGTTGGTAAGCTGTGCTTAAGTGTTTGGTAATGAAATTTGAATAAAATATAGAGTATCCCATATTTTCTGGCATAAGGCATGTATACAGTAAAGAAACATCACTAAGAACTGGCTGCTCATTTAATAAAAAATATCCTTACAAGGCTGAGCTTACATCCAAATCTGTTTACTGTCTCATTTGTAGTAAATTTAGTAGTATTGGTAATGTGCATAGTACTTTACTAAACATACATATTGTAGCAGCTGCAACTACTACTCATGCAGCTACACTAATTACCCTGGCTAATTACAGCTGGGATGTAGAAATGGAAACTGTGTGCTACATTAGAATTGAAGAAATTAAAACTGCACCATTTTATGGAAGTATTATGTTCTTTTGGGGACTGTGGTTCATAGTGAGACATCAGCTAATTAAAAACATCAGGATAGTTCCTGAATAAACCATTAAAGCTAAAGGTTACTTTCACACTTGAGTGGTATATGTCAAAACACTTTTCTTCTTTTTGTAGCCCTGGTGGCAAATACAATGCAGGACTAATGCATGCAATGGATAAAATAAAACCTCTTGAAAATGCTCAGCACAGTAAAGATTGCCTCACTTTTAATTGCATTTTTTCTCAAAGCATTTCATTTTATTCCTTGTGAATAGTCTGTAAGGTGATGAAAGGCATTAGGATGACTTTCTTCAATTTGATCTACCATGCTATCATAATGTAGAGAAAGTTCATACTCTGATATAGAAAAAAATGTCTACACACAATACAATCATATAAAGCAGGGGTAGGTAACTCAGACCCTGCACTGCCCAAAACAAGCCTGGTTGTTAGGATATCCACAATTAATATTCAAGTATGCACTGCTTCCGTTATATGCAAACGTATCTCATGCATATTCACTGTGGATATCCTGAAAACCAGACCCTGTTTGTGGCACTCCAGGACCAGAGTTTTCTATCCCTGATATAGAAAATGTTATTATTAAGTCTTGCATGCTACTGTTCCTTTTGTGACAGTATGTTTTGATGGTATATATATATTTATCAAAATGCATTTTGGGAAATAAGAAAACAAGCATTCAGAAATTTCTTTTCTCTCAAAATGTTTGATAATGGACTACATATAGTAAATTGTTAGCACTATTTTTAATTAAATAAATGAGATATTGTACCGATGATTAGCTGTTCAATTTTGCACTGTGATTATCATTTGTGCAAAGCGATGTGTTCTTCCTTGTACATTCTCAAGTAATGTTAATAAATAGAAGTCTACATTTTTCATAATATTAGATCAGTTAGGATTATATAATAATATACTTATTGTAATTAGGATTTAAAAAATTGAATTAATCTTAAGCGGCATTGCTAGGGTGGATAAGTTCCATGTTGAAATTAGAAATATGATGGCAGAAATCGATTGTATGGTCTATCTAGTCTGCCCATCTATCCAACATTTAGCTTTATAATTCCCATCAGTCCCTCAAAATCCCCTTTATTTTCCATGCTTTTTAAAATTCAGATACCATTTTTGTCTCCACACCTCCACTGGGAAGCCATTCCATGCATTCACTATCCTTTCCATAAAATAAATATTTGCCAAGATTACTCATGAATTTATCCTGTTTCACCCTCATCCACTGATCTTTCATTCTAGAGCCTCCTTTCTGTTGAAAAATACTCACCTCCTGTGCATGGAAACTTTTCAGATTTTTAAATGTCTCTATCATATCTCCCTTATCTCACCTTTCTTCTAGAGTACACATGTTTAGATCTTTAAGTCTATCCACAAGTGCTTTAGAATAAAGACAATTGACTATTTTAGTAGCCACCAACAATGTTTTGATAGGGATGTGAATCGGGCTTCGGACGATTGATAATATTGGATGATATTTTCAAAATCATCAGAAATCGGGGGCTCCCGATAAGAGAACCCCACAATTTTGTTCATGGGGTTCTCTTATCATTTTGGGGGAGGGCGGGAAAAACAGCACACCAAAACAATCCCTAAACCCACCCCGACCTTTAAAACTGTTCCCTTAGCTTCCCCCACCCTCCCGAACCCTCCCAAAACTTTTTACAAGTACCTGGTGGTCCAGTGGGGGTCCTGGGAGCCATCTCCCGCTCTCGGGCCGTCGGCTGCCACTAATCAAAATGGCGCCGATGGCCCTTTGCCCTTACCATGTGACATGGTATCCGTACCATTGGCCGGCCCCTGTCACATGGTAGGAGCACTGGATGGCCCGCGCCATTTTTAAAGATGGTGCCGGCCCCGAGAGCGGGAGATCGTTCCCAGGACTTCCACTGGACCACCAGTTACTTGTAAAAAGTTTTGGGGGGGGTTCGGGAGGGTGGGGAAAGCTAAGGGAACAGTTTTAAAGGGTCGGGTGGGTTTTTTTGTTTATCGGCTCGGGCGCAGCCGTTAAACAAAACCGTGATCGGGCTGCACAAAAAAAAAAATTAATGATGTGAATTGGAACCGGAATCGGAACCGATTCCGGTTCCGATTCACATCTCTAGTTTTGAAAGCATGTTCTCCAGAATTGTACACAGTATTCCAAATGATGTTTTACTGGGACTTATACATGGGCAATATCAATTCTCTTTTCCACTGACAATTCCTCTCCCTATACAGCCAAGCATCTTTCTGGCTTTTGCCATTGTTTTATCTACCTGTTTGGTCACCTTAAGATCATCAGATGCAATCATCCCCAGATCCTGCTCTACTTTTGTGCTTAGAAGAATTTTACCTCCAATACTGTACCTCTCCCTTGGATTTTTGCAATCTAAATGAATTTCTCTGCATTTTATAGCATTAAATCTTAGCTGACAAACCCTTGTCCATTCCATGAGCTTTGCTACATCCATTCGCATGTTTTCCACATATTTCTGGTGTTGCTCTGGAGGTGGACCCTTGGCCTGGTGCAGGATTGGTACAGCCCTCTGGTCGTACACAGAGAGTGCCTGCCACCAGGGGGCAGAGCACACGAGGAGACAGAGGCTAACTGTAGCTTCACCAATAACAGTCTGGGGTTTCCGCAGGTTGAGCCCTTGGGTACCCGGACTGCCTGGACTTAGGTGGGCCTCAGATGATCTCCTGGAGAGGTAGTGAAGGCGTGTGCCCACCACGAGCAAGGGTGTGCAGCTGATGAAGAGTGGTTGGACTAGATCCAGACTGGAAGCTCTGGAGACCTCAGGGAGGTAGCAAGCTGACTTTGCAGACTACAATAGCTCACTTGACTAAGGAGGTAATCACAGCCACATATGTGGATGCTAAACAGCTGTTGCCTAGTCAGGCTAGGACTCATTCCACTAGGCCTGAGGCAGTGTCATGGGCAGAAGTTAGTTTGTCTCCCATCAACATTTGCTGTGCTGAGACATGGACTTCCTTACACACCTTTTCCAGGTAATATCATCTGGATGTGTAAGTCTGAGAGGATGCAGCCTTTGCACATGCGGTTTTGACTGGACCATAAGCAGTCTCCCACCTTATTCGGGAATAGCTTGGGTACACCCCACTAGTTCTGGATTCATCTGACTAGACACTAAGAAATGAGAAATTTCTACTTACCTGATAATTTTCTTTTCTTTAGGATAGATGAATCCAGCTTCCCACCCTTTGGCTGCCGAATGATTGAGCTATGGTCCTCCTGCATGGCTACGTGTTCCAGGTGTTACTGGTAAGGGTTAGTCCACTCCCTAAACTAGTATTGATGCTTTCTTTGAGCTCAATGTTTCCTGTAGGCTGAGTACTGAAATGGTTATCTGTTATTAATCATGTTTTTGCTAGTCTGTTCATAGTTGCTTTTGAAGAGAATATTGGCAGGCTGATGTCACTGCAGGAGTATATACTGTGATGTCAGCTTTGCTCTGTCTTGATCTGCTGGTAGAGAGTGCATAACACACTGGTTTTGGATTCATCTAACGAGCCTAAAGAAAAGGAAATTGTCAGGTAAGTAGAAATTTCTCATTTTTCCCCTTTATTTGGTTTTCTATTTATTCTGGACGAGTAGAAAGAAATTGGATTTTCAGAAGGCGTTTGACAAAGTTCCTCATGAGAGGCTTCTAGGAAAAGTAAAAAGTCATGGGATAGGTGGCGATGTCCTTTCGTGGATTGCAAACTGGCTAAAAGACAGGAAACAGAGAGTAGGATTAAATGGGCAATTTTCTCAGTGGAAGGGAGTGGACAGTGGAGTGCCTCAGGGATCTGTATTGGGACCCTTACTGTTCAATATATTTATAAATGATCTGGAAAGAAATACGACGAGTGAGATAATCAAATTTGCAGATGACACAAAATTGTGCAGAGTAGTTAAATCACAAGCAGATTGTGATAAATTGCAGGAAGACCTTGTGAGACTGGAAAATTGGGCATCCAAATGGCAGATGAAATTTAATGTGGATAAGTGCAAGGTGATGCATATAGGGAAAAATAACCCATGCTATAATTATACGATGTTGGGTTCCATATTAGGTGCTACAACCCAAGAAAGAGATCTAGGTGTCATAGTGGATAACACATTGAAATCGTCGGTTCAGTGTGCGGCGGCAGTCAAAAAAGCAAACAGAATGTTGGGAATTATTAGAAAAGGAATGATGAATAAAACGGAAAATGTCATAATGCCTCTGTATCGCTCCATGGTGAGACCGCACCTTGAATACTGTGTACAATTCTGGTCGCCGCATCTCAAAAAAGATATAATTGTGATGGAGAAGGTACAGAGAAGGGCTACCAAATTGATAAGGGGAATGGAACAACTCCCCTATGAGGAAAGACTAAAGAGGTTAGGACTTTTCAGCTTGGAGAAGAGACGACTGAGGGGGGATATGATAGAGGTGTTTAAAATCATGAGAGGTCTAGAACGGGTAGATGTGAATCGGTTATTTACTCTTTCGGATAGTAGAAGGACTAGGGGACACTCCATGAAGTTAGCATGGGGCACATTTAAAACTAATCGGAGAAAGTTCTTTTTTACTCAACGCACAATTAAACTCTGGAATTTGTTGCCAGAGAATGTGGTTCGTGCAGTTAGTATAGCTGTGTTTAAAAAAGGATTGGATAAGTTCTTGGAGGAGAAGTCCATTACCTGCTATTGTTTACTTAGAGAATAGCCACTAACATTAGCAATGGTTACATGGAATAGACTTAGTTTTTGGGTACTTGCCAGGTTCTTATGGCCTGGATTGGCCACTGTTGGAAACAGGATGCTGGGCTTGATGGACCCTTGGTCTGACCCAGTATGGCATTTTCTTATGTTCTTATGTTCTTAATAAAGCTTGCTGAACAGCAAAGGAGCTTTAAAAGACTCAGTAGCTCTTTTTGATTCTTTCTTTTCACTTTCCAGCATTTTCAGATGAACATCCATAGTAGTTATTCAATTCACCACAGGATTAGTTTCTGGAGTAATTATATTGGGTCTTATCAATTAGTAAGACTGTATCAGCAAAAGTTCTTTCAATTGTGTAGAGGCTTCTCTGTGCTTCCATTGAACCTCTCCTCCAGAGAACCTCTCTGCATCACCTAGAATGTTATACAGCTCTGGGGCATCTCCAGATAGGCCTGCAGCCTCAGAACAGGGCTTAGCACTGGGAACGTCATCATCCAGTGCAGTTCCACAACATGGCTCCAACCCAACCATCATGGCAGGATACATAGGATCTTGCCATTCCTCTGGGGACAGAGATATTAGCAAATCAGGGAAGGATTCAAACCTACCTTTCTCTTGAAAACCCTCCAGTGATTCAATGCATGGAGTGTTAATACCCGCTGCACGTGAGCATCCATGGGTCCGACCACTTAGCTCATGGGAAGGGCAACTGAGGCATCTCTCTCCCTAGCTCTCCACTTGTGACCCAAATGCGGCATACTTTAGCTGAGTAAGCAGGAAAAATAAGACACCCTCAAGCATGCACTGATGGTTCAGCCATCTTGGATCTCGAAAGTACTTTCTCTTTGAAAATTAGATGCAAGATCAGTAGCTACAAATAGCCTGTTAACTTTGTACCATGATGGTAAGTTTGAATATTGCCCCCTTAGGTAGCTTAGGAGACTGGGCATTCAAGTGTGCAAGACTGGGAGACTGGGCATCCAAATGGCAAATGACATTTAGTATCAACAACTGCAAAGTGATGCATGTAGGGAAGAGCAACCCAAATTATAGCTACAAAATGTAAGGTTCCACATTAGGAGTCACAACTCAGGAAAAGGATCTAGGCATCATCGTGGCTAATCAGTTGAAATCCTCTGCTCAGTATGCGGAAGCAGCCAAGAAGGCAAATTGAATGATAGAAATCATTAGAAAAGAATAGAAAATAAAACAGAGAATATCATAATGCTTCTGTATCACACCAGAGTGAAACCTCATCTTGAGTACTATGTGCATTTCTGGTCACCGTATCTCAAACCAGATATTGCAGAATTAGAAAAGTACAGAGAAAGGTGACCAAAATAATAAAGGTGATGGGATAATTCCCCTATGGGGAAAGGCTAAAGAGGCTAGGATGCTTCCGTTTGGAGAAGAGATGGCCGAGGGGGAGATATGATAGAGGTCTATAAAATAATGAGTGGAGTGGAACAGGTAAATGTGAATTGGTTGTTTTACTTTTGAAAAAGTACAAAGATGGTAATTCCATGAAGTTACCAGGTGATGCATTTAAGACAAATAAGAGAAAATATTTTTTTTACTCAATGCATACTTAAAACACTGGAATTCATTGTGGTGAAAGCTGTTAGTGTAGTTGAGTTTAAACACCTGCCTAAGATTTCCCATTGGTAATTGACTATTACAGCGGTTCTCAACCTTTTTCCCATTGTGACACACCTGATGAACCATGCTCATATGTGTGGCACAATGTTCATTACAATCCACAGCAGAAATATATATAAAAAAGACCCAGTATTACTTTTATTGTTAAGAATGACACAAGGGAAAGATAAGTACTCTCTCTGAACAGAAATTACATAAAAGGTACTGCCTCCCATATCAGAATAGCACCAACTTCCAGCACTCAAACAGTTAATCTCCTTAGCTAAGAAAAGGCAACACTGAGAATATTACACCGGACCTTAAAACACCAGTACTCCTCCTATTAGGCAAACAGAATAAACCAGGCTGCTATAGAGCCCTACAAGAGAAACTACATGCCAGCAGAATACCTTACCTCAGTCACACATGCAGATTCTCACCTAACAAAGAATAAAGAGACCATAAAGCATAAATAGAAACATGTAGGCAAAAACTGAACTGGAAACTGCAATAAGCCAGAGGCTCAGTATGCAGTACATCAATGAAAAAATAGAAACATCACCAGTTGTCATAAAATAAATCAAGAAATATAAAATCAATAGCAGTAAAACTATACTAATAAAAAGAAGAGAGTATTTTAAAAAAAATGAATGGAATATCCAGTAATTAAAATATAAAAAAGTTCCAGACACTAATAAAATATTTCGAAACAGCAAACACAAAGACCCAATAATTAAAAATAATAAGGATAAAAAAATGATCTGTTCTCCACACCTGGGAACGTAGGCTTTCCAGATGCCCTGAGATTGTTGTGAATTAGCAGGAGGAGAGAAGAGGAGGGGATGAGGGTTTGGTTGCAACTTTCTCCTCTCTCTCAATCACACACTTACACACATGCTTCTCTCTTTTTCTCTCATTCACACACAAGCTTCTCAATCTCAAACACACACATGCTCTCTCTCACCCACAGACTCACATGCTTTCTCTCTCTCACACATACAGACTCTCAATTATATATTTACATACATGTTGTGTCACACACAAAGGATCTCAGTCACATGCAGATACACAAGCTTTCACTCACACACATGCTCTCAAACAAACAAGTTCTCAATCGCCCACTTACACACATGCTGTGTCTCTCTCTCACACATACACACACACACACACACACACTCGGTCTGAAACACACATGTTCACTCACTCACTCCTCCCCACTGAAAAGCAACTGGTGGCAGTAGCAGCCTCCTCCTCTTCCAGCCATTGTGGCCTTGAGAAAGGAGATCCATCAACCATGGGGACTAACATTGCTCTTCTTTTCTCTACGGGCTTATGCTGCTCTTCTTCTTCAGGCCGATGCTGCACGCACTGGTAACTTAGCATGGTCTCTTCTTCCACTGCACTGCACACTCCACTCCACTGCACTGCACACCACTTCCTCTTCCAGGCTGTGGGGGTGGGAAGAAGAGACCATGCTGCTAGTGCCACTGATTGAGAGCTTCTTCCAGCTCTTCTGCCGTGTTCTGCCCAGGCTATCAGCATTTCAAGCCTGGGCAGAGGAAGAGGTTGTAAATTGCAGGGACAGGGGGAGCAGCTGGGCCAGTGTTGGATCGGGAATTGTGGTGGCACACCTCTGTGTGCTTGGTGACACACTGGTGTGTTGTGAGAACCTCTGGACTAATAAACTGAAAAGAATGTAATAAAACTGAGATCCTAAAGATTTGGTTTTCTAAACCTACTTCTATTAGTGTGTGCATTTTTATTTGGAATTTTCAGGCCAGATATCCTCAAAAATCTAAGACTTGACAGTAACCTTAGACACTACATTTTGAATAGAGTCCCATACATAAGTAGAGAGGAAAACATATCTAAGATTATTAGATTAAGAATACTTAGGCAAATCCAACTTTTGTTTGGATGGAGTTCTGAAGGTGGAAGCTCTTTCCTAGTGATCTCTCATTTAGATTATTGTGATGCCCTCTTCATTGATCTTCCTTTGAGACTGATGGAAGAAAATTCAGTCAATACAAACTTCTGTGGTACAGATGAATCTGGGTAGATTATGTAAGAGAGAGCTACCCTCTCCATGTTGCAAAGACCCCTTGGCTATCAATGCTAGTTAGGATAGCATTTCTGTTAATAAACGATATTCAAGGATCTGAATGGTAAAGGTCGTCCAAATGTAAGAGATGGATTGTCCTGGTATAAATTGGATTGTAGGCTGAAGTCACGGTATGCTCTTTAAAGCATGCACAAATTAGATCTAAAGTCTTCTCTGCAGTTGCTATTCTCTGGAATATTCTTCCTTGGGAAATGAGGCGTGAAAATAATTATTCTTCCTTCACAAAGAACCTGAAAACATGGCTGTTTTAATATGCTGTATTTTTGGTCAAATACCATTTGACATTTCTGCTAGTAGGCTTTCTGTAATATATTTTATCCCTAATTTTAAAAAGCCCGCTCGTGCAAAAACCAGGGGATACGCACCTGACCAGGCCATGCACGCGCCGAGTGCAATTTAAAAATGGTCCGGCCCTGCACGTATCTCCCAATATGCACAGAAGTGCCTGGCTTGGTGAAAGGGGGTGAGCCAGAAGGTGGGGAGGGGGCAGGGGCTGATAGGGCCATTAGGCCCTGTCTCGGCGAAGCACGCGCTGCCAGCTGGCCGGCACACGCAACTTACTTCAGCTGCTGTGGTGAAGTAAGTAAAAGAAACAAAAAAAATGTGATTAGTTAAGGTTAGTTTAGGGGTCAGGGAGGATAGGAAAAAGGGAGGAAGGTAGGTAGGGGCTGGGAGGGACTGGGCGAGAACTGGGCAAAGGCCCAATTGCGTTGCGCATGTACTTTAAAAAGTTTCCGCCTGTGCATGCGAGTCGCGACATGCCCACACATGCGTGCACCAATATTGAAATCAAGTGCACATGTGCGCACGGGAATCATATTTTATTACATATACGCGGCAACATGCAAATGTTATAAACTCATTGCATCCATGTGCGTATTGGTTTTATGTTTATGTTGCATGTTTATGTTTATGTTGCAGGATGCTATGCTATTATTATATTTAATATATTATTTTATGCACCTTGTTTTATTTATTTATTTATTTATTTAACGCTTTTCTATACCGATCTTCATGGTTGGAAGACCATATCAGACCGGTTTACATCGAACAGGGTAATAGTAACAAAAAACAGTAAAAATAGTAAATAATAGTAAAAAACCGGAAGAATAAAGTTACATTTAACAAGGTTGGTAAACTTGGAGCTATATACTGTTGGAAGGAAAAGGCATAGGAACGCAGTAAACCAGAAGTGTAAACAATATGATAAAGGGTCTTATTAAGTGCTGGAGGGTGTATAGTGATTCATAGTTCAAGATTCATAGTACAAGATGATGTTCGGTCGTCTAGTATGTATCCAGGGGATCTGAGAATGCTTGGCGGAAAAGCCATGTCTTCAGCTTTTTCCTGAATGTTAGGAGGCAGGGTTCCAGCCTGGTCTGGAGGTATGTTGTTCCAGGCAGCTGGGCCTGCTGTAGAGAAGGATCGGTCTTTGGTCGAGATGAGGCGTGTTGCTTTGGAAGGCGGTGCTTGTAGGATTCCTTTGTATAGTTCTCTTGTTGGTCGATTGGAGGTATGGAGTTTGAGAGGGTATTCCAGGTCCAGATGAAGGTGATTATAAATTGATTTGTGGATTATGGAGAGCGATTTGTGGAAGATTCTGAAGTTCACTGGAAGCCAATGCAAGTTACGGAGTATGGGTGAGATGTGTTCTCCACGTTTGGTGCTGGTTAGGAGTCTTGCCGCGGTATTCTGTATCAACTGTAGTGGCTTGGTGGAGGAGTTGGGTAGACCCATGAGTAGAGCACTGCAGTAATCTATTTTTGTGGTTTGTGGTTTTGTGGTTTTTGTCTTACTGTTATTATTTTATGTTTTTACTCTACACTTTGTCATAACATAGAATCAGAAAGTGGGGTTTACACATTTTTATATTAAATTAAATTAAAATGTTTATGAATAGTGCATTAAAACACATGTAACTGTGTGTGTTTAATGCAGTTCAGTAAATAAATAGCTCCCAAATGATATTGTTTTGTACATGCATGTGAAAAGCACTACATTATGTTAAACAATGAAAGTATATTTGAGACACACTTGCAAAAGAAACAAACCTTGAGTAAATGTTGAACATCAGTGCAGAATGTTTCATAATTCATTTTAATTTTAATTAGCTTCTCAAAGTTCACATGAATCTCTGACATGATAATGAAATACTTCATGAATGTGATGCTTCAATAACAGGTTGGTGAATCTGATATATATTTCTACAGATCTCCTTTACTGAAAATCAAATATATGTGATGACAGTTGGGTAAAATATGAGATAAACCATGGAAGGCCTTCCCTTGTCAAGTTTTTAAAAGCTGCATTTTAAATTATATTTGGACATCTTCCATTAGCATTTCCTCAGCCTAATTGTAAGACTGCACCCATCTGGAACTAATTTGAAAATCAGAGGTTAATGACCACAAAAGATGACTCGTACCAATTATATAGAATATTTATAAGTTCATTCTCTATGTAGGTTTCCATTTAAATGCTGTTTTCACTTGTCTGGCACTGACTATAGCAATTATGTTTTAACTTTTGCATTGTTAACATATAATTAACATAACAAAAATCTTTCTATATTCACAGCATTTTGAAGATTGCTGTTTACAAAGATCTGAGGTCTCTATTCAATCCAACAATAGGCTTTTCTGAATATGATACAAAGATAACTCAGTGATATGGTACATCTGAGGTATTGAAAGCTTCTGCTACAATGTCTCTCTGGCATGCTTCAATCCAGTGGAAAATCCATTAACTCTGTTAAATTATTCTGTTAAATTATTCTGTTTATAAGAATTTTAAACTTCTTTTCAAGTTTTCAACCCCATCCATTATATATGACATAGGAAAAACAAAATGCTGTTTTAACCATGGACATGGGTTGTTTGTTTATTGCCCACTCTCTAGAAGGGTAAAAATATATGCATAGGCGAACAACTTGTGTACTTTTGCCTCTATTTCTGTTTTGCCTCTGTTTTTTCATGGATATTCATTACAGATATTCTTTGTAGGCATTCCTGGGGCAGGGTTAAATTGTGTAAGGCAAATCCATGAGTAATTTTGAATATCTTGACCCATACTACACAACTAGCTTTGCATTTGAAAAGCATTTGCACACAAAAGAGGTACAAATCTTCGTAGGTAGTTATGAGGAAGAAAATAAATAATCAAAGCAGAACTACCTGAGTAGTTTTCCTTTGATTAGTACAGCAAACCACAAAGATAAAAACTGCTCACGTGGTTTGCAATACTGCAGGTAAATTGAGCATCTACTCTGCATATACTGGGGCAGATTTTAAAAGTCCTACGCGCACCGAGCCTATTTTGCATAGGCCCGGTGACGAGCGCATGCCCCGCGGCTTGAAAATGGAGCGGGGCATGGGTTGACTGGAGCGGGGGCGGGGTCAGAGGCCTCCATAGGGCCGCTAGGCCAGGGAATCGCGCTCCGGCACTTAGCCGGCGTGCGCAACCTACGCCTGCCCAGAGACAGGCACAGCTTGTAAAACAAACATTAGGGGGGGTTTAGGTAGGGCTGGGGGGAAGGTTAGGTAGGGAAAGGAAGGGGAAGGTGGGGGGGGGGGCAGGAGGGAATGGGGAAAGCCATTGGGGCTCCCCTAGGACTTGGCGCGCGCAAGGTGCACTAGTGCGCACCTTGCGCACCAGCCCCAATTTTATAGCATGCGCCCGGCTGTGCGCGCATGTTATAAAATTGGGCGTACATTTGTGCGCATCTGGTTGCGCGCACAAATGTACGCCCGCGCATACATCTTAAAATCCGGCCCACTCTGTATAAGTTGTGCACACACACTTGACCTTATGTTTGGAACATTATTTTTATAGGAGGACTCTTTTATCTGTGAATAGTTTAAATCCCTTTATGGTGCCTCAGGCTATTCTTGTCACTTTTGTTGCCACTTTGCCATAGCCTTGGTACCTCCGAGCTCTCCCTTCTTCTAATGATAATGATGTCTACCTAGAAGATTCATTAGAATTGATTAGAACACAACAATTTTGAAGCTCAAAATAGGCTGCATTACTTCTCAATTTAGCTTTAATAAGAAACAAAAAAAAATATGAAACAAATAAACAGATTTTTTTTGTGTTTGAAACAAAACAAATGGAGGTAGCCTGCAAAATGAATAAACAAACTGAAACAAAAAATTTGCCTCTGCACATCCCTATCAATTATCTTCATCAGGCTATCATCACCATTCTATCAAAAAGCACAGTGGTAGGAGGAAAGCCTGATAGATAATTTTCTCATCATTTGCCTCACATAGTATGACCTTGTTCTAACTGCAGCTGCTCTACCCATTACAACAGAATAATTTTCTGCTTCTCTGTAGTCTTTGGAAATACCAACTGTATCTCAGTGATACATCTGTCAGAACTAATACTTCCATTGCCATCCCCAAAATTCTGGAGATTATATGAAATAAAGGAGGAACTGTTTTCTCACAAAATTGATATTGGTACTACCTGACTATATATGGTCAGATGACTTTCTCATTTTCTTACCACTGCGTTGCTGGACAAGAAGATTGATATTTGTTATGTGGATATTTTAATGTTATTATTATTATTATTCCTACCAGTGTCAGTGTGATTCCTTATCTTGTTTATGAGCTTTAGATCATGGTAGGGCGGAGTTAGGTTTGCTGTCTTGCCAGATTGTGATGATTGTATTGACAGGGATAATGAAGACTTTGGGACAGGAACTGCTTATGGGAAATCAATTTCTGATATGCTAATAAAAGTGGATACATGAGATTGTGGTGGTCAGCTCTGCTCCTCTAGAGCCATAAACAGGTTTGGTTTTAAAGATCTTCACAATGAATATACCTGAGATAGATTTTCATGCACTGTCTCCACTTTATGTAAATATCTCATGCATATTCCTAATGGATATCCTGAAAACCAGGTTTGTTTGTGGCTCTTGTGGACCAAAGTTGGCTACCTCTACCCTAGATCTACTTGTGCTTTTTTTTTTTTTTAACTTTGGAAGGGTTTTCAAAGATTATTTTTGTTTGATGTGTTACTAAGATTCATTTTATCCAAATGTTAAAAGATATGATTACTGTTCTCAGTAAGTAGTTAATTCTAAAAAGTATTATTAGCAGTGTCTTAATGTATTCTTGCCTCTGAACCTCCAGACACTCTAAACCAGCATATCCCAAACCTCTCCTAAAGGCACACCTAGCAAGTTGAGTTTTCAGGATTGCCACAATGAATAAGTAAATTATAGATCTGCATATACTGGGTGTCCAATGTTTATAAATATCTCATGCACATTCATTAAAGATATCCTGAAAAACAGACCAGTTAGATGTGCCTCCATGAGATGGTTGGGAAACAGTATTGTAAACCTCTTCTGTGTTTTACCCCAACAGATCAAAGAGTAATATAATGAAATATTTTTTTTTTCAAAGGCTTTTGCTATTAATATTGGTGACACATGCATCCATTATTATTCAATACTGATTTAAAGTTTTGTCTTAATTATAAAGATAGATATACACACATAAACATGCATATTCACATATACATACTCACATACACATATCCAAACACTATAATATTTCACCATAAACTGGAAAATATTACTAATAAACTCCCTAGAACTAGGACATTTTCTCAGTAATGTTTTACTAACACACCCTTTTTTGGATAACTTTAGTACTAGTTGTCGAACCACTGGTACATAATATAGCTCATGTTTATCTGAATTTCAAATAATTCTTAACAAAAAATAAAAGTCAACATCATACTAGAAGTATGCACAACTGCTTGAAAAGTTAACAGCTATAAAGGCATGAGCAGAAGGTATCATGGTTTAGTATATTTGAGTAGTAGATTGTATTGTTTGGAAGCATACAGTCCTTAGGTAAAGTACTTGTCTTTCTGCTGCATATGTATACTTTAAATGCAAGTATCTGACCTTTCTGTGTTGGGTTCTTTTTGTCCCTCTTTGGAATAATTTTTTGGTCAACAGTTCTGTAACATAAATAAACTAGAGAAAATTCATTTGAGGAGTCAGGTCTGCGCCATCTCATGCCCTCTGTATTCTTTTCACTGATTTTATAACTTCTCTTTTACCATTATTTTTCCCTCCGCTCATCTTCTTGCCTGTATCTGTAGGCTCTCTCTCTTCCTATTCTATCCAGGAAATAAACAATTGCTATGCCATGCAGAACAGCTCAAAAAATGGCATGGAAGGTAGGGAAGAGTGTGCTTTGAACTACTGAGTGATATATATTTATTTATTTATTTAGAACTTTTCTATACCGACTTTCCAGTAACAGAATTACTGATCAATTCGGTTTACATTTTGAACAATAACAGTGACAAGTAAATGTCTTACAAAGAACAGGTATAAATAACTTGGAAATAAATATATGGGGTTAATAACAAGAGATATAATATACATTGCCTAAGTAGGCAGAGTTTTGGACTGCCAAGTTGAAGTTGAATTGCATAATTCTTTAGAGAATTCTTTGTGGTGTTCTTAGGTTATTCTTAGGGTATTCATAAATATATGGGGTTAATAACAAGAGATATAATATACATTGCCTGAGTAGGCAGAGTTTTGGACTGCGAAGGAGTTGAAGTTGAATTGCATAATTCTTTAGAGAATTCTTTGTGGTGTTCTTAGGGTATTCATAGAGGGTTAAAGAATTTTTAGGGTTGTACTTGTCTGGTACTTGTCTGGTTCTTGTGTAGTTCTCTTGTAGGTTATTGAAAATAACTGAGGATCTTGTTCTTGTGTAGTTCTCTTGTAGGTTATTGTCTGGTTCTTGTGTAGTTCTTTTGTAGGTTATTGAAAATAACTGAGGATCTTAAATAGTTCTCTTTATAAATAGTTCTCTTTATATATATATATATATATATATATATATATATATATATATATATATATATATATTTCTTTATATATTGAAATAATATCCAGGAAAGGTAACGTCTTTGGACAAGAAGACCAAGAACAAATGAGGAGGGGGATGGTGAAACATCACTGTCAGTCAGGGAAGTCCACAACTTCTGCAAGACAGACAGACAATCCTGAGGGTGGGATTGGGTGGGCAATAAATCCAGAGGTATTAGCATCAACACCATACATGTGGTATAACCCCCTTTGAGGCAGGTAAATTATTCAGACCAAGTTGTACCACAGGAATCAATAGAAACCACTGCAAGTCATGATCACATCACAATTTAATGAGAGCTCATTTTACATCAGAAGTTTTCCCCTCCAATTTGCCACTGCTTTGGAGATGGTAGAGGGCACTGTATTCCACTGTGATACCTAACACTTCTGCCCAGGACCAAGATGTTTGTGAAGTAAAGGCAGGTCCCTAGTCAGAGTGCAGGAGTTTTGGAACAGCGAGTGCAACCAACGAATTGAGAGCCTCACAGATGTGTTTAGCAGAGGTAAACCTAACGCGGTATAACCAACAAAACCCTGTACACATACCAATACATGATGTTTACCATGAGATGATGACAGTGGATCTGTATGATTGATATATATTCTATAATAAGGATTATTAGCACATGGTTGGGAAAGGTAAGGCACCTTTGGTCATATATTCAGATTTACCAATAAGCAAGGTTCACATTTCGCTAGTACACTCTGTACCATTTTAGCCATGTTAGGCCATCAATATTGTACCCTTATCTGTGATAGTGTGGCATTATATTACCACTCTGTAGGTGACCTAAAGAGAAATGTGCCATTTTAATCAGTTCCAGCCATGCTTTTATGGGAGGTACAATTCATACATCCTCAGGCCTTCAAATATGACAAATCCCATCATTTACCTTATAGGTATAATCTTTAGGATAGCCTGGAGGATTCCACTGCACTACATCTATAACTTGATCAATTTCCTCATCGAGACCCGGCGTATAGGTAATAACCATCACTTTATTTGCATTTGCAGCAGTCTGTGCTAAATTTCCTACAAGGGAGTTTCCCAGTGTATGAGGGGACGTTCCAGGAGCTTTATGTCCTGGCTCATGGATAACTTGAATAGCCAGACACTGAAAGAAAAGCTCATGGATTATTTTCCACATTGATACATGCTGTAGGGGTTTATTTTTGGTTGTAACAAAACCATTAGAGATCCAGTTAGGCTGATAATTATTAAATGATTGTGCCAAATACATGCTATCTATGATAATCAATACAGGTTTAAGTTCTTTCAGCAAAATTAAGAGCTGAAATGTCTGCATTTTGAGCTGTATGGTCACCTAAAGTCAGTTTCCATTGTTTCTGAACCTGGAAATCTGGAGTGAATTTGCCTACACAATTCCCATTCCAGCAATGTTATGTTTAATAGAATCATGTTACTTGATGGCCGAGCCATCTGTGTGAAAAACTGACTCAAATTCTACTAGAGAATGGAGTGGCATCAAATGTTTATCTCCCATCACTTCTTCGACAGCTTCAGGGAGTGAGTGTAAATCTGTCAAGGTTGTGTCATAATGAAAGATCAGCTGTATATCTTCAAAGAGACCTAGCCAACCACCTGTTTTGCAAGGACTTTCTGTCACAAATTGGATGGCATTGCAGTCGGGCAGGTGAGATTAAGGGAGCGTATCTTCATTCTCTGTGTAAGATCTCCTCCCTTCAAAATCCCTTTAAAAATGTATTCTATCAATTTTTCTACTAGGGAAAACTTTTTCTCAGCTGGCATGAATAACCAGGATGCAAACTGTACTAAAGTTTCTGTAACATGAATTTGAAAACATATATATCCAGCTCTGCCTGAAATATATACTACCACACATTATGCTTGAGCAGGATCATGCTCAAAAACACAGCATCCTGATTCAAATCATCTGTCAGAGATGTTAAACATGCTTGTGCTTCTAGGGTACAATTACTTAGTGGTCCTCCCATAGCAGCAGTTAAAATTCTATAGAGAGATACTATATTCTAGGGATGTGAATCGTGTGCCCGATCGTCTTAACGATGGGGTTCGGCTAGAGGGGGAAAAAAATCTGATCGGTGGTGATGTGAATCGGAATAGGTTCCAATTCACATTGTTATTTTTTTTTTAGTAAGGCCCGACCCTTTAAAATTGATTCCTTACCTTCCCCCACCCTCCCGAACCCCCCCAAAACTTTTTACGATTTCCTGGTGGTCCAGTGGGGGTGCGGGGACCAATCTCCCGCTGTCGGGCCATCAGCGCCATTTTGGCTGCCACTCAAAAATGGCGCCGATGGCCCGATAAACCTCCCCCAACCAGACCCTTTAAAAATGACCCCTTAGCTTCCCCCACCCTCCCGAGCCCCCCAAAACATTTTAAAATTACCTGGTGATCTAGTGGTGATCCCTGGAGCGATCTCCCGTTCTCAGGCCGTCGGCTGCCACTCATAAAGATGGCGCCGATGGCCCTTTGCCCTTATCATGTGACAGGGTATCCGTGCCATTGGCCGGCTCCTGTCACATGGTAGGAGCACTGGATGGCCGGCACCATCTTTAAAGAAGGCGGCGGCCATCTTTACGAAGGTGGCGGCCATCTTTAAATACGGCGGTGGCCATCATTAAGATGGCGGCGGCCATCTTTAAAGATGGCGCCGGCCAGCCAGTGCTCCTACCATGTGACAGGAGCCGGCCAATGGCACGAATACCCTGTCATATGGTAAGGGCAAAAGGCCATCAGCGCCATCTTTATGAGTGGCAGCCGACGGCCTGAGAACGGGAGATCGCTCCCGGGACCACCACTAGATCACCAGGTAATTTTAAAATATTTTGGGGGGATCGGGAGGGTGGGGGGAGCTAAGGGGTCGTTTTTAAAGGGTTGAGTGGGTTTGTTTTTTTTATCGGGCCATCGGTGCCATTTTTGAGTGGCAGCCAAAATGGCGCCGATGGACCGAGAGCAGGAGATCGGTCCCCGCGCCCCCACTGGACCACCATGTACTCGTAAAAAGTTTTGGGGGGGTTCGGGAGGGTGGGGGAAGGTAAGGGATTCATTTTATAGGTTCGGGATGGGTTTAGGGGTTGTTTTGGTGTGCCGGTTTTCCCCACCCTCCCCCGATTTACGATTTTTCACGATAAATCGGGGGAATTTCTATTGTATCGCGACTGTTAATGATTTTTGACGATTTAAAAAATATCTGACGATTTTTTTAAATTGTCAAAAAATGATTCACATCCCTACTATTTTTACTGAAAAATCCTGTACAAAACTTCTACCAAAATTTAAAAATCTTAAAATAGATTGTAAATGCTTCAGTGTGGTTGTAGGCTGCAGCTGAAGCTATTTTTCTTTAAAGTTAGTGGTCAGACCTCTGTCTTCTTTTGATATTATGGATGCTGAAAAAAATCTATCACATATTTTCCTACAGAGGATTTTTTAAGGGAGACAATATATCCAGCATCTCTTAAAATTAATCAGACTTGTGATAAAGTTTCTAAATGCTCAATTTCAATGTGATCAGTGATATAGATACTATCTATATAAACTGCTACATTAGGAAAGTGTTTTAACATTAGTACAACATCTGCTGAAAAAATAGTTGGGGAGTTCAAAAAAACCTTGCGGGAGGTGTGTCCAGACAAGCTGAGTGCTACTCCACATAAAGGCTGTTAACCACTGACTGTCAACTGTGATTTGTATAGCCAGTAGAGATGTGAATCGTGTGATCGATCATCTTAACGATCAATTTTGGCTGGGGGGGAGAGAATCTGATCGTCGCAGTTTTGTTTTTTTAAAAATCGTTTAAATCGTAAATCGGGGGAGGGCGGGAAAACCGGCACACTAAAACAACCCTAAAACCCACCCCGACCCTTCAAAATAAATCCCCCAGCCTCCCGAACCCCCCCCCCAAAAATGTTTTAAATTACCTGGGGTCCAGTGGGGGGGGTCCCGGTGTGATCTTCCACTCTCGAGCCACGGCTGCGTTAATAGAAATGGCGCCCGCGCTACCTTTGCCCTGTCACATGACAGGGCAAAGGTAGCACCGGTGCCATTTTGGTTCCTGTCCCCCGACGTCACGAGCGCAGGAGATGGCTCCCGACCCACGCTGGACCCCCAGGGACTTTTGGCCAGCTTGGGGGGGCCTCCTGACCCCCACAAAACGCCAAAAGTCCAGCAGGGGTCCGGGAGCGACCTCCTGCACTCGTTGCCGTATTGCAAAATGGCGCCGGCTGTATGAAGCAGAAGGTGGACACTTTGCCTCCGCTATGCAAGTTCAATTGCTCCATATAACGTCTGCCGGGCCCGACACTTCCCAAGGGCAGAACTTATCCAGTGTCTCATCCAGAAACCCTAGCCATGTCTGAGTATATCAAAGAGAACTTAGAAAAAGGGTTCATTCATCCCTCTGATTCTCCCGCTGGAGTGGGATTTTCTTCATCAAGAAAAAGGACAACTGCAACGCCTGAGCCCGGCAGGGGTCCCACGCTTAGGCGCTATTGTCACCAGCCGCCAACAGCTGATTCCAATCTCTCTGGGCATCGAAGCCCTAGGTGGGAATCAACTCTGTCCTCGACTGCTGAGCATGTTTGTCCAGGTCTTATGTCGCTAGGTGGAATTGAATCTGTCCTGTATTGCTGTGCCTGTTCATCCAGGCCTTATGTCCCTATGTGGCTTCACCTCTGTCCTCAATTGCTGTGCCTATTCATCCAGGAATTAAGTCCCTGGAAGGGTTTGACCTCGATTGCTTTGCATCTCCGTCCAGGCCTTATGTCCCTACAAGGGTTTGACCTCGATTGCTGTGCCTGTCTATGTAGGCCTTATGTTCCTACAAGTGTTTGACCTCGAATGCTGTGCCTGTTCGCCCAAGCCTTATGTTCCTACAAGTGTTTGATCTCGAATGCTGTGCCTGTCCATCCAGTCCTTATGTCCCTACAAGGGTATGACGTCTGTTTTCAATTGCTGTGCCTGTCCATCCAGGCCTTATGTCCCTACAAGGGTTTGACCTATACTGCTGGGCCTGTTCATCCAGGCCTTATGTCCCTATGTGGGCTTGAGCTCTGTCCTTGATTCCTGTGCCTGTTCGTCCAGGCTTTATGTCCCTACAAGGTTTAACCTCAATTGCATTGCCTGTCCGCCAGGGCCTTATATCCCTACAAGGGTTTGACCTCGAATGCTGTGCCTGTCTGTCCAGGCCTCATGTTGCTACAAGGGTTTGACCTTGATTGTTTTGCCTCTGCCTGTCCATCCAGGCCTTATGTCCCTACAAGGGTTTGACCTATACTGCTGTGCCTGTTCATCCAGGCCTTATGTCCCTATGTGGGCTTGACCTCTTCCTTGATTATTGTGCCTGTTTGTCCAGGCCTTATGTCCCTACAAGGTTTAACCTCGATTGCATTGCCTGTCCACCAGGGCCTTATATCCCTACAAGGGTTTGACCTTGAATTCTGTGTTGTCCGTCCAGGCCTTATGTTCCTACAAGGGTTTGACCTTGATTGCTTTGCCTGTTCGTCCAGGTCTTATGTCCCTAGGTGGGATTCACCGCTGTCCTCGACTGCTGTGCCTCTCTGTCCAAGCCTTATGTCCCTAGGTTGGATTCACCTCTGTCCTCGAATGCTGTGCCTATCCGTCTAGCCCTTATGTCCCTACAAGGGTTTGACTTAGATTGTAAGCCCTCTGGGGATAGGAAAATACCTTCAGTACCTGAGTGTAATCCACTATGAAGTGCTAGAAAAGCGTGAAAAGCGGAATATAACTAAATTAAATAAAAAATTGCTGTACCTGTCCATCCAGGCATGTCCCTACATGGGCTTGAACTCTGTCCTCGACTGCTGTGCCTGTTTATCCAGGCCTTATGTCCCGAGGTGGGATTGACACTGTCCTCTATTGCTGTGCCTGTTCATCCAGGCCTTATGTTCCTACAAGTGTTTGACCATGAATTCTGTGTCTGTCCGTCCAGGCCTTATGACCCTACAAGGGTTTGACCTTGATTGCTGTGCCTGTTCGTCCAGGCCTTATGTTCCCACAATGGTCTAACTTTGTCCTCGATTGCTGTGTCTCTTCATCCAGGCCTTATGTCCATATGTGGGCTTGACCTCTATCCTTGACTGCTGTGTCTGTTCGTCCAGGCCTTATATCACTACAAGGGTTTGACTTCTATCCTCGATTGCTGTGCATGTCCGTCCAGGCCTTTTGACCCTACAAGGGTTTGACCTCAACTGCTGTGCCTGTTCATCCAGGCCTTATGTCCCTATGTGGGCTTGACCTCTGTGCTCGATTGCTCTGCCTGTTCGTCCAGGCCTTATATCCCTATAAGGGTTTGACCTTGATTGCTTTGACTGTCCGTCCAGGCCTTATGACCCTACAAGGTTTTGATCTCGATTGCTGTGCCTGTCCTTCCAGGTCTTATGTCCCTAGGTGGGACTGACTCTGTCCTGTATTGCTGTGCCTGTTCATCCAGGCCTTATGTCCCTACAAGGGGTTGACCTCGATTGCTGTGCCTCTTCGCCCAGGCCTTATGTCCCTAAAAGGGTTTGACCTCAACTGCTGAGCCTATTCATCCAGGCTTTATGTCCCTAGGTGGGATTGAATCTGTCCTGTATTGCTGTGCCTGTTCGTCCATGCTGTATGTCCCTACGTGGGCTTGATGTCTGACCTCGATTGCTGTGCCTGTTCGTCAAGACCTTATGTCCCTACAAGGGTTTGACCTATATTGATGTGCCTGTCTGTCCAGGCCTTAGGTTCCTACAAGGGTTTGACCTCGATTGATTTGCCTCTCCGTCCAGGCCTTAGGTTCCTACAAGGGTTTGACCTCGATTACTTTCCCTCTCCGGCTAGGCCTTATGTTCCTACAAGTGTTTGAACATGAATGCTGTGCCAATTCATCCAGGCCTTATGTCCCTACAAGGGTTTGACCTCGATTGCTATGCCTGTCTGTCTAGGTCTTATGTCCCTACAAGGGTTTGACCTCGATTGCTGTGCCTGGCTGTCCAGGCCTTATGTTCCTACAAGTGTTTGACCTTGAATGCTGTGCCTGTTCATCCAGGTCTTATGTCCCTAGGTGGGATTCACCTCTGTCCTCGACTGCTGTGCCTGTCCTTCCAGGCCTTATATCTCTAGGTGGGATTGACTCTGTCCTCGATTGCTATGCCTGTCCATCCAGGCCTTATGTCCCTACAAGGGTTTGACCTCGATTGCTTTGCCTGTTCGTCCAAGCCTTATGTCCCTAGGTGGGATTCACCTCTGTCCTCGACTGCTGTGCCTGTTCGTCCAGGACTTTTGTCCCTAGGTGGGATTCACCTCTGTCCTCGACTGCTGTGCCTGTTCATCCAGGACTTTTGTCCCTAGGTGGGATTCACCTCTGTCCTCGAATGCTGTGCCTGTCCGTCCAGGCCTTATGATCCTACAAGGGTTTGACTTACATTGTAAGCACTCTGGGGATAGGGAAATACCTACAGTACCTGAGTGTAATCCACTATGAAGTGTTGGAAAAGTGTGAAAAGCAGAACATAAATAAATTTAAAAAAAAATTACTGTGCCTGTCCGTCCAGACCTTTTGTCCCTACGTGGGATTGACCTCTGTCCTCAACTGCTGTGCCTGTTCATCCAGGCCTTATGTCCAGTCCTAATTGCTGAACTCTCATTGCGAAGGGAAACCTCAGTATCTGGCAATTCAAACTAGTAATCCTTCACAGCATGGAGCCTTAAAACAAACAGTTTTCTTTAGTTTCAGGGCAGAGAAGAAAACTTCCTCCGTCTTGCTTATGAAGTTATGATTTGTTTGCAATTGCTTAAATCCTAACAATTTGTACCATTATACACTCTATGGGCCAACCCATTCCAGGGAGCCCTTTCCTGCTCAAAGGAACAGGAACTCTCCCCATTGCTGCAGCCTAACTCTTACTACCTGTTGACCCATGTTCAGAACAAGAAAAGATCTCCAAGGTACTTATACTGTGGCAAACACAACACCGTGAGACCATGCTCACAGTGAGACCCTGCTCAAGGTCGCTATGCTTTGAAGGCTCGTGCTCCACTCTAGGGGCCAACCCATTCTGGGGAGCCCTTCCTGGCTCAAAGGAAAGGGAACTCTCCGCAGGTATAGCCAGCCTGTATCTACCCTCTGACCCATGTTGAACCACTGTTTACATAGAAACATAGGAACATAGAAACATAGAAATGATGGCAGAAGAAGACCAAACGGCCCATCCAGTCTGCCCAGCAAGCCTCACACATTTTTTCTCTCATACTTATCTGTTTCTCTTAGCTCTTGGTTCTATTTCCCTTCCACCCCCACCATTAATATAGCGAGCAGTGATGGAGCTGCATCCAAGTGAAATGTCTAGCTTCTCTGCCTCTGCCTCGGCCTTGAATATTCTCATTTGTATATCTGCTAACTCTACCAGATTTTAAAAACCAGTGAGAGCTCACTATATGCCAATGGAAACACCCCCACTCTAGAAGTGAACCCACTCTAGAAAGCCCTTTCCTGCACAAAGGAAAGGGAACTCTCCCTGGGTGTAGCCAGCCTGTATGTGCCCTCTGCCTCTGTGCCTTGCCGCCATACACCATTCCACTCTTCTGTCCTGGTCAGAAGGTGTGGTTAAGCGCCTGACACATAACTTTGAGACACCCTTCTTATCGCCTAGCTCTCAAATACATCGGCCCGTTTCCAGTGCTTCAAAGAGTGGGAGCAGTGTCTTATCAACTTCAGCTACCTCGTGCCATGCGCATCCACAACACATTCCATGTCTCTCTGTTGAAGCCTTTGGTCCTCTCCTGGCCCTCTCATAGAGATCCTTCACCTCCGTGGATCTCTACCGAACCAGATTCGTCACTCCAGGTAAGAGAGGTCCTCGACGTCCATCGGCGTTGAGGCAGATGGGAATACCTCTTAGCCTGGGAGGGTTACCGGGACAAGAAGAACTCATGGGAACCTTCCCACAACATTCTTGATAAAGAGCTCCTCAGGACTTTCCTTAAGACCTATCCTGAAAATCCATGGCCGAATAGAGGGAGGCCTAGATGGGGGAATACTGTTGCGTGCCCCGTCCGCACCCAGCCCGCACACGGGCCTGCTCACCTCGCTAGCTCCTCTGCAGGTCACGGGTTGGCCTCCCCAGCAGCTGCTGTGAGCTCCTCCAGGCTTCGGCATCCTGCGGTGGCAGTCGCCGGGCCTTCCACTGTGCACCAGGCCTCACGCTGGAGTTTGGCATCCCAAGTGGCATTGGACAAGCCCCTATGTGGATGCGCGCAGACTGCCCGGCCATTTGTAAGGCCAGGGGCTGGTCCTAGCTTTGCGGTGCACCCTGATTGAACATACGATATAAGGAAGTCCCTGCCTGCACTTCCTTACTTTGGCAATTGGGTTGGCACTGTATGTGTACTAATTGCCTCCACGTTCACAGTCATGTTCCAGCCTTGTTACAGAGTCCTACTGTTCCAGCCTTGTTCCATCGTCCTTCTATTCCAGCATCTGTCTTTTCCTTCTCCCCAGGTAGTACCCTCGGACTGTCTCTCTCTGGTACTGAGCTCAGCCTGCTCCTTGACCATTCTGTTCGCTGCCTGGATCTTGACCTCTGCCTGCCTTGTGACCTCATCTGATCTCTGGAACCTGACCCCTGCTTCGTTGACTACTCCTCGGACTGATCCTCGGATTCTGACCCCGGCTGCCATTGACCACGTCTCCTGATTCTGGCTTTGTCCATTGCCTTGTCATCACCTATGCTGTACTGGCCTTCCTTGCTCCTCCAGACCTACAGCCTAAAGCCTGACCGTGCTCCCTTGCTGTTCATGAGCACGCCTCTCTACTACCTCTCCAGGATACCCTGCGAGGCCCACCTAAGTCCAAGCAGCCTGCGTCCCTATGGGCTCCACCCGGGGGTAACCACGGCTTCTAGTGGTGAAGCTCATCCTAGCCTCTGTCTCCTGCTGTGCTCTCCCCCTGGGGGCAGGTGCTTCCTGGTCCCTACCAGGGAGCCATTCTCCACTTCTCCAGGACAAGGGTCCACCTCCAAGCACAACACTGTAGCTGGGGAGTACCCTTCTGAAACAGGATCTCCTGGAGTCCAAGGTTCACTAGCAACCGGTCAATGACTGTTAACTGAGGCAGTAAAATGTATTGTTTCTCCTATCCAGCCTGATACAGTTAGTGCTGTTGCAGTAATAATTATAGAATCATGTCTATTTACTTCTCTATCTACTATTCTCCAATTATGTATTGTAATTGGACAGGGGGTTGTTGAGCAGTATCTTGGGAATGTAGTTTAATAGTTAAATACAGCTTGCCTCACCCCTAATTCTAAAAGTGACATTTTCTTGATCCACTAAAACTGGATAGCCTTGCTCAGTGACTTCCAGTTGAAATGCCAGCCAAGACCTGAATGTTTGAGCCATTAGGTAGGGCTTAACTCTACCCTTTCTAGGTACATAGATTTTTTAAGAAAAAGAGCCCCTTTAAAATTGTAACTTTGACTAGGTATTGAGTGGTCCCATCTGGTGTACCAAACTGTCTCAATTCTGCTCTGATAGGTAATTCTAAATAAGAAAGTTATTAGTAAGGAGTTCCATTAAAGATTACTTTCTTTACCTTAGAATACTTTGTCACATAAATTTAACATATCAGTACTCTTTAGAGTTGATGCATCATTTTGAGCTCAGTTAATTATTTATTAGATCAGAGCCACTCAGTAACTCAGTCAGATATAATCTTAAAAAAGGATATGATGTTTATTTTACATGAGGAAAGTACTTAATTGATCAAGTAATATTACAGATACAGAAAAAATAAAATCAGAATGGTTTCTTACCAATGACTTAAATCTGCCAGGATCTTGGCATGCAATATTCTGGATAGTACAGCAGCCTCGAGCTTCTGGACTTCACAGTATTTATATACTTTTTTTTCTAATTGATAATTAATGGGCTTATGGACCAAGAAGTTAATACTAATTTTTATGTCAATTTATGTCAAATTAAACTATAACAGAGACACTTGGCCATGTGTATTTTAATTACTAAACAATTACATATGTAATTCAGGTTACATGGCCAGGAGAATTTAACTATAAAAAAGTATTTGATCTTTATATCAGATGTGCTTCATCAAGCCATCTGTGTGCTTCGATCTTGCTTCCATAAATCTATTTAATTGGTAGAAAAGCACCTGATTACAGATTACTAACGTCAATACATAAGTAAAGAAATCTCAAAATAATATAGGCATTGAGCATCTAAAACTCCTAATGACTAAAATACTACTTCTAATAGGCATATGTCTATACTAATTGTAAAAGTCAAAAGACATCATCATTTATCTAGAGTTTGGCGATAATTAAGATACAAACTCTGAGAGCTAGAATACATCAATAATGAAGGTCATTCTTTGTTCCTTATCTTAACAAAGCACTGCTATCTTCCCAGTTCTGACAGCTGCAGGTGGTCCATGGGAGCGATAAATAAAGAAGAAAAAAAATCTAGAAATGACAAGAACACACTAGAAATTTTAAAGATTCAGAATGGTTCAGAGGTTACTGATTTTTCATACTTCTCTATTTTTGAGATACGGGGGACCTAGACACCATGTCAAATGAATGTGCACATAGACCTCCACAAGAATCTGCCAATGCTTTTACACCTGCTGTTTAATGTGCCAAATTCAAATTGTCATTGTCTTTCAAACCTTGTGCTTATCAGTGAGTAGAAATGGTAGCTTGCTAAGATTAATGGGAGATGCATTGGAGAGCTAATTGGGATATCACAGGAACAAATTCTCAATAAGGGACTTTACTTTGTTCCCACTTATAAGCACAACCCCTTTCAAGTCCTCTGCGATTTCTTTATTAGTGTTATGCTTTCTGACAATGGGAACCATGCTGCTTCACAGCCAGGACACCGCTAACTCTCCTGCCCCCTAGCTTCCTCTAGGCATGTATGTCTCTCTGCTCAATTTAAAGGGCCCACAGTGGGAAAAGTCCTGCGGCCCTTATTGATGACAACACTGCTCAGGGGCTATATAAGGCAAATCAATGTATGCAGGCATACCTTGGCAATAGGTCTTCCTGTTTCAGAGACATGCATTGTGAGTTCCTGAGTTCCTTCCTTGTCCCTGGGTTGACCTTGGCTTTGACTTTGGATCAGGCTTGAACTATGAGCTATGCCGCCTGCCACGACTAATGCCTGGATATCGACTATGAGCTATGCCACCAGTTCCTGACTTGGCCTATGTGACTGCTTCTTATCCTTCTCTTGGACTTCCATCTCTGGAGAAGACCCATGTAAGTCCAGCCGGCCCTGGCACCCAAGGGCTCAACCTAAGGGGAATGTGGGCTGGTAGTGGTGAAGCTCCAATGGGGTCTCTGCTCCTTCTCTGCCTCCCCTACCGATGGTGGGGGACAGTGGTGCTCCTCTCCACAGGCAGTGCCATCTCCTCTTTGGTCCAAGGGACCACCAGTATAACAGATTGCCAAGGCCATGGACCCAGTGGAGGCTTATGCTCTACAGGCCATTCCGAGCTTGACCCAGCAATGTCTTTCAACTTCCATTATTCCCGCTGGCCTTCCTTCACAGTATGCACAATTTGCTGATGTCTTTTCCAAACAAGGCGCGGACACACTACCTCCTCGAGTTCAATTGTGCAAGAAATCTCCTACCCGATAGTAAACCCCCAAGGGGCAGGGTCTACCCTTTATCAATGCCAGAGACCCAGGCTATTTCTGAATATATACTGCAGAATTTACAGATTGGGATCATCTGCCACTTGATCTCCTCTACAGGCTTAGTCTTCTTTTTTGTGGGCAAGAAGGATGGGACCCTCTGTCCATGTATAGATTATTGTGGCTTGAATGCTATTACTCAGAAAGATCACTACCTCTTACCTCTAATTTCTGAGCTATTCTACACCTGCAAAGGGCCAGAATGTTCTCCAAGCTGGATCTCCGGGGGGCGTATTACTTAATTTGGATATGAGAGGGTGATGAGTGTAAGAAGGCTTTCAATACCAGAGATGCCGTTCAGATTGTGCAATGTCATCTTCCAAAATATGATAAAAGAGATTTTCAGAGATCTCCTTTATGAATGCGTGGTCATATACTTAGATGACATATTAACTCTTCCCCACAGATGGCAATCCCCATCACCCTCTCTTTGGAGGGAGCTAATATTCACCTGCAAGCTTTTCTGGATTCTGTGGCCACTGGGAGCTTTGTCATCAAGAATCTTGTGCATCTGTACCACATCCCGAATAATCCTCTGGACAACATGCTCTCCACATCTAAGGTTACTGGAGAGACTAACCACCCATGTCACCCACTCCACAGCTCCATCCTGATACAAACCAGCCTGCTCTATCAGGAGCAAATCCTCTTATACATCCTTCCTGGGATAATCAACCAGGTCAATCTGGGTCTTCCATGTATGAGACAGTAGGGATGTGCAGAGGGACCGCATACATTACATTCGGTATTCGTATTCATGGGGGGGGAGGGGGCAGATACATTGCATTCGGCAAGGGAGGGGCCCCGATCCATTCATGCATTCCATTCTTATTCGTTTCACAACTAAAATTTAATTAACTTCAAAACCCTATCCTCCTGACCCCCCCGAGACTTACCAAAACTCCCTGGTGGTCCAGAAGAGGTCCATGAGCCATCTACTGCACTCACGACGTCAACTGCCAGTATTCAAAATGGTGCCGATAGCCTTTGACCTTACTATGTCACAGGGGCTACAGGTGCCATTGGTCGGCCCCTGACACATGGTAGGAGCAATGGATGGCCAGTGCCATCTTGTGCTCCTACCATGTGACAGGGGCCAACCAATGGCACCAGTAGCCCCTATGACATAGTAAGGGCAAAGGCTATCTGCACCATTTTGATTACTGGCAGCCGACAGCCCGAGTGCAGGAGATGGCTCCCAGACCCCTGCTGGACCACCTGGGACTTTTGTCAAGTCTTGGGGGACCCTCCTGACCCCCACAAGACTTGCCAAAAGTCCCTGGTGGTACAGCGGGGTCCGGGAGCCATCTCTTGCACTCGGGCTGTTGGCTGCCAGTATTCAAAATGGCGCCAATAGCCTTTTCCCTTACTATGTCACAGGGGCCGACCAATGTCACCGGGTCAGGAGGGTCCCCCAAGACTTGACAAAAGTCCCTAGTGGTCCAGCAGGGGTCTGGGAGCCATCTCCTGCACTCGGGCTGTCAGCTGCCAGTAATCAAAATGGCGCCGATAGCCATTGCCCTTACTATGTCACAGGGGCTATCGGCGCCATTTTGAAATCGGAAGCTGAGGGTGTGAGTGCAGGGGATGGCTCCTGGACCCCCCGCTGGACCACCAGGGAGTTTTGGTAAGTCTTGGGGGGGGGGGGGTCAGGAGGGTGGGGGGTTTGTTTAAATTGGCTCATTTAGGCGGCCGAATAATTTGGCGAAGATTCGTTGTACTCATGGGGAATTGCGATATGTTTCACTTCCCCACGAATACAACGAATAGGGCCCTATACGTTGCAAATTCCTATTTCGTAGGGAATGAATGCACACCCCTAAAGTGCGATAAAGCCGTGTCGCACAGCTTAACGCAAATGAAAAGGGTGTAGCTATTCGCCACATTAAAACTGTGCAATATGGCTTCGGAATTTGCAAAGCCAGCCCACTTGGCCAGAAATCCCGCTCCAAACTCCATCCCTTTTCTAAATTAGCATCGCACCATGCATTATGGTGCTTTTCGTATGTGAAAAACGCCTTAAGGCATGTGAAAAGCCCATAACGCAGCTTGGAAAATAACCCCCTTAATGGGAAGTAACTTGCTCCTTTTTATTGGCAAAAGAAAATATTTAAAAAATATATATATAATATCCTTTGGGACAAGTGATTATGCATGACCCCTAAAGCGGTGAAAGTCCATAAGTACAAGTGTATACCCGTGGAGTATGATTTTCCTGGAAGAAAAAGAAAACATTTTACAAGTTCTTGAATTTTGTTTTTGATTAATGGATGCCAGTAGGACAAGGTAAAGTATTGTTCTCCTAGAAGTCTCATTATTTTTGTTCAACTGGTGCATCCTTTTGACTTGGACTATTTGTTGACATGTTTCCAATCATACTAGATAAACCTTGGCCCTCTGTTACAGAAATTCTTCACTGTCGTTTCCTGACATCAATATTTGCAGTTCTGCTTCTGGGCCCATCCACTCCAGCCAACTTAAATCAGCTAATGACAATTTAATGCTAAGAGGTGTAGCCTTAGTGTAATGCCCCTTACCTCCAAGCACTTTTGGCATAGTGTCCTACTCCATGCTGCATCAAAGAGCCTGCAACCTGAAGTGCCTCTTATAGACCCGGCAACCAGGACTTTCTGGGGTGCTGGCTGATGACAACACATCCTGTCCAGGTATATAAGGATGTCCCTTGCAGCCAGCCAATGCCTCAACAACAAGCCCTCTTGGTCTAGTCATCAGTGCTAAGCTGCTATTTGTTCCTGCCTTGTGCAGCCTTGTCTTGCCATGTTCCTGTCTTTGCCCAGCCTTGCCTTGCTGTTTTTCTGCCTTGCCATTGTCCTACTCTGCCTTGCCTCTCTATCCTACCTTGCCTTGTTCTTCTTCCCTGCTTCATCATGCCTTGCCTTCTAGTCAGTCTTTCCTCAGACTGTTCTTCTGTTGCTGACCCGGACTATCTTCTGAACTTTTTTAATCTCTGTCTTCCCCGAGCTCTGCCTGGACACCGACATTGCTAGTTCTCTGCTATCCCGGACCCATGTCTATTCTTGATGCTATCTGAACGTCACCTGCACTGGCTTCAGCCTGCTTGGCCCTGTCTGACTCATCGTTTCTTGCACCCTTCCAGAAAAGTCCTGCTGGCTACTAGAACTCAAGGCTCAACTCAAGGGGAAGGGGGCTGATGAAAAGGAAGACCAGTTCCTAGTGGCATGACAGCTGCTGTCTGCTAAACCTGGTCCATGTTTTCATGCCCCAGGCTGTATCAACCTTCCAGAGGCACAAGGGTTCACGTTCCCCAGAATGTGACACTTAGCTTCCTCTGCCACCATTCTTGGAATTATTCTAGTACAATAAAAGTCTTGTGGCTATCCTCTGAAGTTCCTTGTAGAACTGTAGTGCTCAGACAGCCATGTTACTATAGATTTCTGTCCAAAACTGCATGCAGAGTATAAATCTGCACCAAGTTCATGTAGATTTGCATATCCACCCTAGTTGCCTATTTTTTTTTTTTTTGATCCCCTGGTTCCCTCAAGGTACTTATGTTCCGTGGGTGGAAGGCTCCGCTGGTGAATTCTCTCCACAGGCCCTGCTAACCTCCCTTATGGTGTGGGTTTTCCTTCTGACCCCCCTGGATGGGGAACAGCATGTCATTTATTGCAACTAGGAATGCCAGGCTGGCCATGTCCCTGCTGGTGAAATTTGGTTGTCTGTCCAGGAGGCAGAACTGGAAGTGTGTCACACATGAAAATGTACATGTATACTAAAACTCCCGAGTAGACACACAATTTTGCATGTACTAAAAAGTGCACACATACCTCGGCAGGTGTGGGGGGAGGAGGGCAGAGGTACGTGTATTTTAAAACCTGGGCAGATGGATCCATGTGGATTCTAAAATACTACAGTAACTCTCCTCAGACGCCAGTATGCATATATATGGAGGCTGACTGCAGATATGTGAATGTTGGGCTCGTAGTGCATGTCCTTTTTCTATGGACTTTATTGCAAAATGTTTAACTAAAATTAAGATGTATTTCTTTTTTTTTTTTTGTTGAGAAATCATATTTGTAAAGCATTTAAAGGCAAATTTTAAAAGCCATATGCATGCCAAAGTTGAGAGATATGTGAGTATCTCAGGCTGGGGCATATCCTGAGGTTTGTAAGAAGCACACAAGTACGCATGTATCTCTTGGTACCTGCAAAAATAGGAAAGGCAAAAACAGGGGCGGAGTGTGGGTGGGGCATGGGCAGTCCAGGTGTGCAACATCAAATGTGCGTACAAGCGTGCACCGGGGTCCCCTATGGCGTAACTTTACCTCTGCTAAGAATGGCGTTTATGTAATGAAAAAAAAAAACAAGGTTAGCTAGCAGGGTTTTAAGGGTTGGGGCTAAAAGGGAGGCATATTAACTAGGGGAGTTAGGAAGTCCCATCTTTGAACTGGGAATGGACTGGGGAAACTTGTAATTGCATCGGTGCACGTATCTAAAAAAAATCCCCCAATTACACAGTAGAACAGTCTTTATAAAATTGTGCATACATGTATGCACATACAGCTTAATTTATACCGTGCATGCATATATATATATATATATATATATATATATATATATATGTGTATGTTATAAAATGGCCACGTCCACCGGCGCCAGCCAGCATATGCGCATATATGTGCGCCTGCACAGCTGTTTCAAAGTATGTAGTCTATGTGTTCATATATGAGTTGTTTTGCATAATCTTTGCATACAATAACTCATCAGCATTAAAATTGTGATAATTTACAGAAAAAAAACTGTGCTAAAATAGCTATTTATGGAGGAGGGAGGCGAAAGCAAGTATTACCTGAGGAAGGCAGCGAAGTCCGGGGGTAAGTGGTGGCTTGCCCCGACGGAATTTTGGTGAACATCTCGCTGCTGTTGCCGGACGAGGGGCACTTCCTGCTTCCGTTAGGAGGCGGGACTTGGACTACCTTCTATAAATTTTCAGCGCTCTGCCCGATTCAGACGAGGAGGGAGGCGAAAGCAAGTATTACCTGAGGAAGGCAGCGAAGTCCGGGGGTAAGCGGTGGCTTGCCCCGACGGAATTTTGGTGAACATCTCGCTGCTGTTGCCGGACGAGGGGCACTTCCTGCTTCCGTTAGGAGGCGGGACTTGGACTACCTTCTATAAATTTTCAGCGCTCAGCCCGATTCAGACGAGGAGGGAGGCGAAAGCAAGTATTACCTGAGGAAGGCAGCGAAGTCCGGGGGTAAGCGGTGGCTTGCCCCGACGGAATTTTGGTGAACATCTCGCTGCTGTTGCCGGACGAGGGGCACTTCCTGCTTCCGTTAGGAGGCGGGACTTGGACTACCTTCTATAAATTTTCAGCGCTCAGCCCGATTCAGACGAGGAGGGAGGCGAAAGCAAGTATTACCTGAGGAAGGCAGCGAAGTCCGGGGGTAAGCGGTGGCTTGCCCCGACGGAATTTTGGTGAACATCTCGCTGCTGTTGCCGGACGAGGGGCACTTCCTGCTTCCGTTAGGAGGCGGGACTTGGACTACCTTCTATAAATTTTCAGCGCTCAGCCCGATTCAGACGAGGAGGGAGGCGAAAGCAAGTATTACCTGAGGAAGGCAGCGAAGTCCGGGGGTAAGCGGTGGCTTGCCCCGACGGAATTTTGGTGAACATCTCGCTGCTGTTGCCGGACGAGGGGCACTTCCTGCTTCCGTTAGGAGGCGGGACTTGGACTACCTTCTATAAATTTTCAACACTCAGCGGCGCGCAGCAGAGCCGGCGCGCTGCTGAAGCCGCGCGCGCTAAAGGGGCGCGCGGTTAAGCAGGGCTTTGCCGGGCTTCGCCGGGATCGCTGGAAGTGCTGGTATTTGGGTCCCCTTTTGTTATTATTACTAGATAAGTATTGGAATTGTTGTTCACTTCCCAACTCCATGAAGTGTTTCTCTTGAAAACTGATTGTTATGCAACCTCCAAAATATGTTTTGTCCTTTTGTGAGGTTAAGGTTTGCATAAAATACCGTAAATATGCCACACACTAAAAGGAAAGCCAAGTTGCGGCCTTCTAGTGATATGGCAACAGTAGATGCAGGACAAAAAACGGTTTTGGAATGGCTTGAACCCCAATCACCCCCTAGTGGGCTGACCGCTGAAGGTAGGATACAAGGACGGTGTGATCCTCCTCAGGTCATAGAGGTATCATTAAGCCCGGGGGCACCGGTACCACCACCACCCCCTGGTGGAATGGGTGAGATATCCCAAATACAGACAGGGGATAAACAGGAAGAAATTTTAAACCCATGGGAGGTAGAGGATAGTTCCACTCAGCAAAAGGAAGTATTAGAATCGAATCAGAAACATCATGAGATAGCCCAATTAAGTATTCTACAGAGTTCCCCTAAAGAGTTTAGTACTCCAAAAATAAATAAAATGGATAAAGAAAAGAATGGGAATATCAAGGTAGTTATCGATGTAGAAAATATTCCAAAGCCGGCATGTATCACCTTGGAAACACTATGGAATTACATGGTTAAGCTAGATACATCTATAAATAAGTTGACCGAAGTAGTAATGCAGACGTCTACATCATCTGTATCAAATACCGCAGAATTAGAAAAACAGAAAAAGGAAGTGAATATATTAGAGAAAAGAGTATTACAAATAGAAAAGATACAAAGTCAACAAGTTACATCAGAAGAAGTTGTGAGTAAAAGATTGGAAATATTAGAAAACACTGTGAGATCTCTGAATATCAGAGTTAATAATTTTCCTATAATAAGAAAGATTAATCCAATTGAATTATTCAGGAACTACCTGATGCAAATATTAAAAATGTCTGAGAAAAATCTTCCTGTTATTGTAAAGGCATTCTACTTAGGAGGAAAAAAGGTTAAAATAGATCAGGGTAGGAAAGAAGAAGGGGAAGAAAAGGAACAAAATGAACAAGAAGTTATTAGTAACTCCATAGAATTGTCAGAACTTTTGCAAAAATCCCAGGATGAGATAATAGTTAAGTCTAGGGGGACATTATTAGTCCAATTAGCTTTTTCTACAGATAAAGACCTAGTAATGAGATCTTTTTTTCAAAATAGGACAACCACCTTTTATGGTGATAAAATATGGATATTTCCAGACTTAATGAAAATAACACAAATACGTAGGAAGAATTTTTTACAGTATAGGGGGAAAGTCTTGGAAAAGGGAGGATATTTTAATTTGAAATATCCGTGTAGATGTGTAGTGAAACTGAATGGTAAAAACTATTCCTTTACGGAACCTGAAGGGTTGAAAGATCTTCTTGCATTATAATGTCCGGTAATGTAAAAATAAGGGATCAATGATGCATAATTACAATGTGTATATTTTTATTTTTTCCTTTGACCGTTCGATTTAAGAAGAAGCACTTCTATTTTTCCTTTATATATAATCTTATGAAAAGGATAAATAATTTTTCCTGTATGTTAGTTTATTATGGTAAATGTTTACTTATTTGATTTATTTGATTATAATACTAAGATGCATTTAATATGTATTGCTAACTCTTTGAATGAAAATAATAAAAAGAGAATTCTAAAAAATAGCTATTTATGAAAACATACAACATTGTATGCTAAATGAGCTACTAGCACACATGCAAACACTAGTACACTGGCCTCTTTGCTTTTTAAAAGGGTATTGACGCTTTAGAAATTGATAAAATATATGTTCTTCTAACTCAGTCTATGATCTATGATCCGTGATTTAACGGTGCTCACAGGGCTGAAGCACAAATCATTAAAATTGGGGGTTCACAAATTGCAAACTGCAGATCATGCAGTACGAATTGGCTCATCTCTGCCAGCGACTGCAAGAGGTAAACCTAATTCATCACTTTTGTCAGAAGTCAAGATTCAATAGATGCCGGTCATGTGGAAAGTAAGACCGTTGTTTTGTAATGTAATGCAGCTACATTATCCTTTTTTTTTAAAATTTTCTCTGGCTTTTCTATAATGTATATAATGTACTCCAGTCAATAACAAGTGCTGTTTTGACTTCCATCCAGAAAGATAATTATTTTTTGACCATGGTTTATATTCCCAAGCCAAACATCATGTGCAGAAAATAAGTAGGACAATGATATAGCATTGGCTTCTCTTTTGAGTTAAATAAACCTAGCTATCAAACACAACCTGTCCATACTTTAAGATCACAAGGAGCAATGGTCTTGATAATACCCTCCACAAAAACAATCCACTTGATGGAGACTCATTCCAGAGCGTTTGCGGTGACTGCTTCTGTACTATGGAATACACTTCTTGCCAAAATTCACTTATTGGGTTGTTGACTTTTTGAAAAAAAGTGAAAGCTTTGAAAAGGCTTTCCCTTCCTTCATTGGTTACGTATATTGTAACTCAGTGAGAATTTGACTATGTACTTATGCATTTATTTTAGTGTGTATTGTTTTGCCTGTATCTTTTGTTAGGTTGTATTCCACTGAGAACCAGACTTTCAGATCTGCAGGCAATACATATTTTTAAATAAATACAATAAACCTTTATTTTACTCCATTGAGTGTTTCTGCTTGAGATCAGCCATTTTCTTGAACACTGAATTTTGTTTTACTATCTTTGTTAGTGCTTCAGGGCATGTATTACTGTTGATTCTGCAGTTCAGTCCAAGGGCAATGTAAAACTTCATTCAACTAAAATGATTTACAACCATCCTGGAGTATTTTCAAATGTTACTTTTAAGGAGAACATATTGAATCCATTTTTTAAATAAACTGCACAGAAGTATCTGTTTTAAAAGCATGTATTAAAGCTGAAATTGTACTTATTACTTAAACAATGATTTGTACAGTACAGTGGCATAATATTTTCAGGGGTCCACATTTAACCACTGGCCAAGTTAACTAGATAATTTCATCCAGTCAGCTTAAACTCGATATTCAGCGGCAAAGCCATGCTATTGAATATATTGGATTAAATGGGCCCTGACAGCTGGATCTACAGGACCTTAAAACTACTAAAAACGGCATTTGTGAAAACATCGCATAATGCGATAAAGCCCTATCACAAGGATTTACACAAATGACAAAGGTGTAGTTAAAATATGCGTTAAAGCCGTGCAATATGGCTTTGCAAATTATGAAGCCAGCCCATTTGACCACAAATCCTGCCCCAAACACCTACCCTTTTTCTAATTTGCATCGCACTATGCATTATGGCGTTTTTGCATGCGTTAAAGGTGGTTTTTTTCATGCGAAAATGCCTTAACACATGTGAAAACACCATATAGCACTTTGATAAATGACCCCCTTAGTCAGGTTACTCTTCGGCATGAGTAAATTTATCCAGATAATTTAGCCAGATAGCTCTGAGTGAATATCAGTGTTATCCAGCTAAGTTATCTGACTAATGTAGCCTCACCCTGGAACATCTCTGATTTGTCCAGGTAAGGTTTAGCTGTCTAAACATTTACCAGATAAATCAGAGGTGGTCAGTATGGTAAGATTTTTAAATCCTGCAGTTTGTCCAGCTGGGTTCAAAATTTAGATGGACAAAACTTTTGAATATGAACCTCACAATAATTGTTCTTTTGTCATGATAGTGACTTTTCCCTCTGCTTATACACAGTAAGCAGACTGTTGCCCTATCACAATTAACAATGTGTGAACTAAACCAAGCTGAATTAAATTTTACTCTGGTTTTGTTCATGTTTTTAAAAAAAGTCATAGATTTCCCCAATATTGTAACATAGTACATGATGGATGAAAAAGACTAATAGCCATCAAATTTGCTCAGTAATTTTTGTCCAGACATTCAAGGATATATCCCAGCTTCCAGCCATAGAAGCTTAATCATTTGTAGGCTATCACTCCTTATCGCAGCTACTTAAAGGTCAATGTTCAATAAAATGGCAAGAGGTAAGTTATCTGAGTAAGATTGCTCAGACAACTCTAGCCAGATATTCAGCAGAAATAAACTTCTACTGAATATGCTCGGCTAAAGTAACCCATATAATATTATTTGAGTAACTTTGCCACTAACTGGCTTACTATTTCAAGAAAAAAAAAAGTTGGTTGGCTGTTGTGATGCAAACCCCCCTCCCTCTCTACAAGCCCCAAAGTAAAAAAAAACTGACAGATTGTACCATCCTAATCCCCCTCCCCAATTTTGAAGTTACAAAAAGATGTCCAGTGAAGCAGACATTCCCCCTTCCCATCTGAGAAGGGGTATGCAGGAGAAAAATCCCAGAACACCTCCTCGCCATTCGCCAACCCTCCGGGTCACACGCCCCTCCTCTCCTCGCAGCCAGCATCCAATCAGGGGCAGGGCGCATCCGGGACCTCATCAGCCAGTGACCTTTAGGGATTTAAACCCCAGCCCTTCCACCCGGTGTCGCGCGCCGAATGAGCGCAACAAAGGGGCCTGCCCCTTTGTGCGCCCCGTAGTGCAAACTCAGGAAGCCACTAACCTTGGATCCATAACTTGCATCCGGCCCTCTTTATCTCAGGCTTGTATCTTCCTCTAATTAGATTCATCCAGGTCCCTCCCCACCCGCAACCTTCATATTCCATAAGATCCAAGGATGTGCACCTTCTCCATTCCTATCATCAGTAATCACTTCAGAAACCGCTCAAAAAATACTACCTTGCCCACCATTCAACAAAAAAGACTCCTATCATGATCTCTCTGCTTACTCAACTACTGGGCCTCTCTCTTTTCTCATTAACTCTTCTTAATGCACAATCCCTCGTGAAAAAAACCCACATTCTCAACAAATTTCTTTTGGATGCCAAACCTGACATCTGTGCAATCACTGAATCCTGGCTGAAACCCGAAGACACAGCTCTAACTAACCAACTACCGTTACATTCCTATGACGTTTTTTCAATCCCCAGACTTAAAAAAAGAGGTGGCGGTCTTCTATTAGCTGCAAAAAAGAGCTAAGAATTACCCTCCAACATTCAAATTCAACACCAACTCTTGAATTCTCCGTATTCAAATCTAATCATCTTCAAATCTGTCTACTCCTAGAATCAGACCCATCTCCACTAATTGAACGCATTGCCAAATATATCAACACAGATGCCCCCGCTATTATTTTGGGAGACTTCAACCTCCACGTTAATAAGACTCCTCAATCTTCCAACTGAGAAACGTTTCTCTCTACGCTTAGTTACATGCGATTCAAACAAATCATTAACAGCCCCACTCATAAAGCAGGACACACATTGGACCTAATCTTCTTAAATGAAGGCCTCACTCTATCCTCCACACCTATATGCTCACCGGTCCCTTGGTTTGATCACAGGATGATCACTACAGTCCTGGAGATCAACGAGTTTTCACCCCAATCTTTCCCTAAAACAACTGTCCAGATCAGAAAACTGTATAACACGGACAACCTCAGCTCCCACCTATCCAAAGAATTAGTCCACCTGGACCTTTCAGATGCAGTCACAGCTACCTCCTCCTGGTTCAAGATCACTAAGAATGTAGCTGATCAAACTTGCCCATAACTACCAAAGTTCTATACCCTAACTCAGATAACAGGAAACCTTGGTTCACTCCAGAACTGAAAACTCTCAAGCAAGAACTAAGAAGCAGAGAACACAGATGGCGAAAAAATCCTTCCTCAATGACTCAGGCTGCTTATAAATCCCTCATGCACTGTTACAGGATCTCTATCCTCTGAACAAAGAGATTTCTTCGCTCAGAAAATCCATCATTTCATCTTTGACTCCAAAGCACTGTTTTCACACGTTTCGGCCCTCACCAAACCATCTCCACCAACTATTCCGGATGACCTAGCATTTAGCCTTCGACACAGTGAACCATTCAATTCACGTAGATCGTCTAGCAGACATAGGCATCAAGGGTACTGCACTTAGCTGGTTCAAGTCATTCCTTAACAACAGGTTATACAAGGTCAAAACCAACAATAAAGAATCCCACCCTGTCAGCTCCACCCTGGGAGTTCCTCAAGGTTCTTCTCTATCCCCAACTCTTCAACATTTACCTTCTCCCGCTCTGCCAGTTACTTACAAATCTAAAGTTAACTCACTACCTATACGCTGACAACATGCAAATACGTATCCCGATTACGGAGTCCCTCCCCAAAACCCTCTGTTTCTGGAATAGCTGCCTTCAGTCAATCAACCACCTTCTCACCAGCCTCAACTTAGTCCTTAACACCAATAAGACAGAACTACATTTACCAGGATGACAACAATGTAGTAACCAACAATCCTCTCACTTCTCAATCAAATTTCTCCTCTCAAGTGAGAGACCTTGGAGTCATCCTGGACAACGACCTAAACCTAAAAAAATTTGTTAACACCACAAAGGATTGCTTTTTCAAATTACAAGTCCTAAAAAGGCTGAGACCCCTCCTCCACTTTCAAGACTACCGCACAGTTCTTCAATCCATTATCTTCTCAAAAATAGACTATTGCAACTCGCTTCTTCTCGGACTCCCAGCAAACACCATCAAACCCTTGTAGATTTTGCAGAACGCTACGGCTAGGATTCTGACCAAGACCAACAAAAGAGAGCACATTACACCCATCTTGCGGAACCTTCATTGGCTACCAATCAAATTCAGAATTTTGTACAAAGTCCTCACAATAATATACAAAGCCATGCACAATCTCACTCCGCTTGATCTAAACATCCCTCTGTCTCCACAAGCCCTCTAGACCTGTTAGATCTGCTTACAGAGACACTCTTTACGCCGCCCCCCCCCCCCCCCCCCCGGGCAAATCCTCTTTAAGGAAATGTGCTCTATCCACAGCTGGTCCTCCACAATGGAATGCTCTCCCTCTGGATCTCCGGCAAGAACCATGCCTGATAACCTTCAAAAGAAAGCTCAAAACATGGTTATTCCATCAAGCTTTTCCCTAATTCAGATGAATCGTCTCTCTCGCTCACATCTGGACTAGCTTAGTCATTCAGTCTCTTCGTACTCTGATCTAGGCATACCCCTTGCTGACAGGATATGCTTCTTTTTATCCCTCATGTTATCAAATTTGTCATCATCATTTGGCTTAATGTCTCCACCCATTCCCTCATGTTATTAATTTGTCATCATCATTTGACTTAATGTATCCAGCCATTCCGTCCCTCCTTTATTTTACCTATTTGGCCCTTTATCCAGTTTCAATTGTTTTGTTTCTTTTGGCTTCTTATTCTAGTAGAGTTTAATTTAATTTATTGGAATTGTTTTCGTTTTTGTGCGTTTTGGCATTATGCTCGCAGGAAGAGTGAGGCATCACTTATATGCAGTGTTATTTATATCTCCTATATTTAACTTACTAGATCCCAGTTCCATGTATCCCTTGTTCGATGTAATGCATTCATTTATGCTATTTACGTTTTGCTGTAAACCAATGTGATATGTAATTTTTGTACATGAATGTCGGTATATAAAAGTTCCAAATAAATAAATAAATAAAGGACCAGCTCCAGAGAGTAACAAGGAATCCTGGTCCTAGATTGGCTCCCTAGGGAAGGGGAAAAAACTAGTCAGGCACAGGAGTGGAGAGAGAATACCAGTGAAGGAAGTCTAGGGAATGCTTGCACTGCTAAGGTTTGAAGTACATTGTGAACTTTGCTTTGAAACTGCTAAGTTAAGCAAAACTGCTTCCAATTTGATTTTTTGGTCTGTAATCATTAAATGTTAATGAAAAAAATCATCAGAGTCCAGCCTGGTTCTGTCCTCTGGCAACCAAATGACTATGCACGGTGCCACATATAGTGTCAGTTTAGAGATGTATGTGCTAAGCTTGGCATCGGCAGAAAAACCACACCAAAAAAGGGAAACATTTTTCCCCTTTTGCTGGGTCCTTGCAGAAGCAGCTGATGGTTTAATTCACAGCGGGCTAAGGAGGGTAGCTATGGAGTAATGGACATATATATTTTGAGTTAGAGCTGAACAGGCAAGGTTTTTTTTTTTTGTTCCTGAAGGAAAAGGGAAAGTTTGTTGTCTTGGAGTTCTGGAACAGGGAAGAACCTCTCAACAAAACCCTGAGTCACTGGAACAAAGTAAGCTAACATGGAGAGAGTAATGCAAACCCTTAGTGAAGGGTTTGCAGCAGCAACTCAATAAAGAGGACAGCAACAGGGGGCACTAACACAGTTGGTCCAAGCAATACAAACTGCCACAACATGGACAAGTCCCTCATCTTCTGTTTTGTTTAAGATGATGAAGACCTGGATGTATTCTTAAAAGTTTTTGAAAGAACCACTACGTGACTGGCTGGCCAATAGCCACCTGAACCATATGCCTGGCAAATTACCAGCAAAAGACAAGCGGTCTTTCAAGCTGCCAATATTGATTAGAAAGTCAACTATTCTTATGTCAAAACCATCATCCTGGAACAAGCAGGTTGCATGATGGAAGCCTACCAGCAACAATTCCAAAGGAGTACGATACAGAAACCATATCATGGGGAATCTCCACTCAGCTCTTTTCATTGGCTAAAAGATGCTGGATGAAAATGGCTATAGCCAGAGGTGAAGACAGGCATTGAGGTGAGGAATCAGATTCTCCTAGAGCAGTTCCTGGATGGGCTGGACTGGTCCATGCAGAACTGGGTGTATAAGAACATACGAACATAAGAACATGCCATACTGGGTCAGACCAAGGTCCATCAAGCCCAGCATCCTGTTTCCAACAGTGGCCAATCCAGGCCATAAGAACCTGGCAAGTACCCAGGCACACTCTAGAGAAAAGAAATGAAAGTGGTGGATGCCTTCCAACAGGCTTGATTGATGGCAGAGTTGGTTTAGAGGCTGGAAGGACAACTCATACAGGTTCCATGTCATGGCAGAGATTGCAGGACCCCAACAATGTTCCTGGGAGAAGGACAGCTCTGCCTCTGTACTCTTCAACTTGTTTCAATTATGGAAGGAGAAGTCATTTGGCCAAAGATTACCATACCAAGGAATTGAGGTCAAGGATATCAACCTGGTAACTCATCCAGCCCTAAGGCTAAAGTATACACTGACAAGGGAGCACCTTCAAAGCAGGGATGACCATGGAGTTGGAGGAGAAAAGGAATCTCTAATGTTCCTGCCCACCTTTTTTCTTTTGCTTACTATGTGCTGGGAGTGGGCATGAGGAAGAATATTGCCCTATAGCAAGGAAGAGAATGAAGAACTTTTTTACAAAGCAGTAAAGCCTCACAGGCATGCTTCTAGTGTATGCAGAAGACTAAGCCATTAAAAATTGCCTATGGTTTGAGGATCTAGAATGGGACTGCAGGCTAATGAAGCTCCAAAAGGAGAAGCTCAGTGAAACAAAGGAAGGGAACAATTAACCCTTTGAAGGAAATGTTGAAATCAAAGCAGAGCAAGCCCCACAGGCATGCTGTCATGGTCGAGCAAAAGAGCATATTTTCAAAGTCCCCAACTTCAGAATGAAGAGTGATTGCATCAGTGGGCACGTACTTTTGCAATGATATAAAGTTGTAATTTGGTGGACGGTCCACCTGGGGGACTATCAGACTTTGTAATTTCAGATGAGCTAAATGAGGTTCCTACCCTAGCTTGGTGAATTCAGGATGCAGAAAGACTCTCATCCATAAAGACATAGCCCAGAAAGGGCAAATTAATTACAAGAATACATGGTGACTAGCAGCAATACCCAACTAGTCAGATTCTGCTGACAATTACGGCAGGCAAACCATGATGAAAGTGAGAATACTTCCTGAGCTCGCATATCCTGTGGAATTAGGTCATGTTTGTCCCAAGCTGATAGACAATCTGGCCAAACCAGACAATGTCACTCAGAACCCAATGGCAAGGCTATCAAGGGAAGTTTGGGTATTCCAGGTACCCAGAAGACAAAGTAGAGGAACAGCAAGCATCTCATGAACACTTGACTGGGTCCCCAGAATTATGGGTAAGGAAATACCTATAAAGGTTAGGCATACCCAGCATAGAAGGGGAAGGAAGATAGGAAAACTTGTTTTCTTAGGAGTATACTCCTAGTAAGGGGCAAGCATTATACCTGAGAAATTTGAGCTAAGTGAGAGGGTATGTGAAGGGGTATACAGGAGAAAACTCCAAACTCCCGAAGGACTGGCTCCAGAGATTTGGACCAGTCCATCTTAAATTCTATGTCATCAGGGAATTCTGGTCCTCGGGATGTTTCCTAGGGAAGGGGAATAACTAGCCAGGAGGGGAGGCAGGGCACCAGAGAAAAGAAAGAAGTCTAGCAAAGGCTACACACTGACCTGGTTTTAAGTGCATGGTGAACTCTGCTTTGAATCTACTAAGGTAAGCAGAACTGCTTCCATTTTGATTTTTAAGCCTGTAATCAATAACATTTTATGAGAGAATCAACAGAGTCCAGATTGGTTCTGTCCTTTGGCAGCAAAATGACTGCTCACTATTCCACACCCTCCTTAAAATTGTAGCCCCAAGATCTACCCACCCTGCTGAACCTCCTAAGCTCTTACCCTCTTCCACAGGATACATATCTAACTGTGAAATAGCTGACAGATATTTACTTCATTTGATACACAGATATTCTACTCTTGGGGGAATTGTGTGCAAAACATTTTCAAATTCTGTGCTCAGTATTTTATAATTCTGAAAAGTTCTGTAGAGTTTATTTGTTCAGATAACACAATGTAATCACACTGTGAGTAATACATTTATAATGCAATATTTAAAAAAAGTTATTAGTCAAAGATGCAGATTTTTAAAACTTTTGCACAAAATTTTCCCATCATATCACCCCTCCATATTACTCTTGCTCTTTCCCAGACTTTACAATCCTCCCCAATTCTTCCCCCTCTCTTATGGCTTGAAAGCATTACCATGCATGATTTTTTTCTCCCCCTTAGGTCAATCCCCCAGTTTAATATCCTCCCCTCCTCCAGGGATGAAACCCCTCCCTTCCCATTCTCTACCAGCTTTCTCTCTGGTACACTAAGTTCAACCCATCTCATACTCTCCAGATATATCCTCAGATCACACTTTCTCTAGCTTCCCAGGTTTAGATCCTCTTCCCTCTCATCCTTTCTCCCCCCACCCCCCAGCAAGAGCCAAATACTAAGGGCCTGATTCATTAAAGCTTTTTCTCCTATTCTGTGTCTATGAGAAAAAAAACCATTGAATCAGGCCCTAAATCTGACCAAAATCTTAGAAGAAGTGGATAGGGTGAGAAAGATGATATTGCTACAAACTAAGGAAAAAGAATTCCAATTCAGTGATGAGTTAAAATGTTTGTTTTGGACAAGATTTCTTATCATAGCTGCAGAATTGGTAACAAATACAGGGTTTTGGCTTTTACTTCCATTACAGATGTGCATTCATTTGAAACGAGTGAGCAAAGCATAATAAAAGTGTCAAGTGCTTCAACAGGAAGACAGCCATTTCATATGTCACTCTGCCTTGCTGCTATTCCCCTCATAAGAACATAAGAACATAAGAACATAAGAAAATGCCATACTGGGTCAGACCAAGGGTCCATCAAGCCCAGCATCCTGTTTCCAACAGTGGCCAATCCAGGCCATAAGAACCTGGCAAGTACCCAAAAACTAAGTCTATTCCATGTAACCATTGCTAATGGCAGTGGCTATTCTCTAAGTGAACTTAATAGCAGGTAATGGACTTCTCCTCCAAGAACTTATCCAATCCTTTTTTAAACACAGCTATACTAACTGCACGAACCACATTCTCTGGCAACAAATTCCAGAGTTTAATTGTGCGTTGAGTAAAAAAGAACTTTCTCCGATTAGTTTTTAAATGTGCCCCATGCTAACTTCATGGAGTGTCCCCTAGTCCTTCTACTATCCGAAAGAGTAAATAACCGATTCACATCTACCCGTTCTAGACCTCTCATGATTTTAAACACCTCTATCATATCCCCCCTCAGTCGTCTCTTCACCAAGCTGAAAAGTCCTAACCTCTTTAGTCTTTCCTCATAGGGGAGTTGTTCCATTCCCCTTATCATTTTGGTAGCCCTTCTCTGTACCTTCTCCATCGCAATTATATCTTTTTTGAGATGCGGCGACCAGAATTGTACACAGTATTCAAGGTGCGGTCTCACCATGGAGTGATACAGAGGCATTATGACATTTTCCGTTTTATTCATCATTCCTTTTCTAATAATTCCCAACATTCTGTTTGCTTTTTTGACTGCCGCAGCACACTGAACCGACGATTTCAATGTGTTATCCACTATGACACCTAGATCTCTTTCTTGGGTTGTAGCACCTAATATGGAACCCAACATCGTGTAATTATAGCATGGGTTATTTTTCCCTATATGCATCACCTTGCACTTATCCACATTAAATTTCATCTGCCATTTGGATGCCCAATTTTCCAGTCTCACAAGGTCTTCCTGCAATTTATCACAATCTGCTTGTGATTTAACTACTCTGCACAATTTTGTGTCATCTGCAAATTTGATTATCTCACTCGTCGTATTTCTTTCCAGATCATTTATAAATATATTGAACAGTAAGGGTCCCAACACAGAACCCTGAGGTACTCCACTGTCCACTCCCTTCCACTGAGAAAAGTGCCCATTTAATCCTACTCTCTGTTTCCTGTCTTTTAGCCAGTTTGCAATCCACGAAAGGACATCGCCACCTATCCCATGACTTTTTACTTTTCCTAGAAGCCTCTCATGAGGAACTTTGTCAAACGCCTTCTGAAAATCCAAGTATACTATATCTACCGGTTCACCTTTATCCACATGTTTATTAACTCCTTCAAAAAAGTGAAGCAGATTTGTGAGGCAAGACTTGCCCTGGGTAAAGCCATGCTGACTTTGTTCCATTAAACCATGTCTTTCTATATGTTCTGTGATTTTGATGTTTAGAACACTTTCCACTATTTTTCCTGGCACTGAAGTCAGGCTAACCGGTCTGTAGTTTCCCGGATCGCCCCTGGAGCCCTTTTTAAATATTGGGGTTACATTTGCTATCCTCCAGTCTTCAGGTACAATGGATGATTTTAATGATAAGTTACAAATTTTTACTAATAGGTCTGAAATTTCATTTTTTAGTTCCTTCAGAACTCTGGGGTGTATACCATCCGGTCCAGGTGATTTACTACTCTTCAGTTTGTCAATCAGGCCTACCACATCTTCTAGGTTCACCGTGATTTGATTCAGTCCATCTGAATCATTACCCATGAAAACCTTCTCCATTACGGGTACCTCCCCAACATCCTCTTCAGTAAACACCGAAGCAAAGAAATCATTTAATCTTTCCGCGATGGCCTTATCTTCTCTAAGTGCCCCTTTAACCCCTCGATCATCTAACGGTCCAACTGACTCCCTCACAGGCTTTCTGCTTCGGATATATTTAAAAAAGTTTTTACTGTGAGTTTTTGCCTCTACAGCCAACTTCTTTTCAAATTCTCTCTTAGCCTGTCTTATCAATGTCTTACATTTAACTTGCCAATGTTTATGCTTTATCCTATTTTCTTCTGTTGGATCCTTCTTCCAATTTTTGAATGAAGATCTTTTGGCTAAAATAGCTTCTTTCACCTCCCCTTTTAACCATGCTGGTAATCGTTTTGCCTTCTTTCCACCTTTCTTAATGTGTGGAATACATCTGGACTGTGCTTCTAGAATGGTATTTTTTAACAATGACCACGCCTCTTGGACATTTTTTACTTTTGTAGCTGCTCCTTTCAGTTTTTTTCTAACAATTTTTCTCATTTTATCAAAGTTTCCCTTTTGAAAGTTTAGCACGAGAGCCTTGGATTTGCACACTGTTCCTTTTCCAGTCATTAAATCAAATTTGATCATATTATGATCACTATTGCCAAGTGGCCCCACCACCGTTACCTCTCTCACCAAGTCCTGTGCTCCACTGAGAATATATCTAAAATTGCTCCCTCTCTCGTCGGTTCCTGAACCAATTGCTCCATAAAGCTATCATTTATTCCATCCAGGAACGTTTATCTCTCTAGCGTGACCCGATGATACATTTACCCAGTCTATATTGGGGTAATTGAAGTCTCCCATTATTACTGCACTACCAATTTGGTTAGCTTCCCTAATTTCTCTTAGCATTTCACTGTCCATCTCACCATCTTGACCAGGTGGACGGTAGTATACCCCTATCACTGTAGTCTTCCCTGATACACAAGGGATTTCTACCCATAAAGATTCAATTTTGTATTTAGTCTCATGCAGGATGTTTATCCTGTTGGACTCTATGCCATCCCGGACATAAAGCGCCACACCTCCTCCCGACTGCTCCTCTCTGTCATTGCGATATAATTTGTACCCCGGTATAGCACTGTCCCATTGGTTGTCCTCTTTCCACCATGTCTCTGAGATGCCAATTAAGTCTATGTCATCATTTACTGCTATACATTCTAGTTCTCCCATCTTACTTCTTAGACTTCTGGCATTAGCATACAAACATTTCAAAGTTTGTTTTTTGATTGTATTTTTATTCTGCTTTTTAATTGATAGGGATAAGTTACAATTTTTTAGCTCAGGTGAGTTTTTAGTTACAGGCACTTGGACTACTTTTCTAATTATTGGAACCTCACTGTCGGGATGCCCTAATTCTAATGCATCATTAGTATCCTTTAAAGATACATCTCTCCGAACCATGCGCTGCTGAGCGACTGTCGGCTTTCCCCTTTGTTCTAGTTTAAAAGCTGCTCTATCTCCTTTTTAAAGGTTTGCGCCAGCAGTCTGGTTCCACCCTGGTTAAGGTGGAGCCCATCCCTTCGGAAGAGACTCCCCCTTCCCCAAAAGGTTCCCCAGTTCCTAACAAAACTGAATCCCTCTTCCTTGCACCATCGTCTCATCCACGCATTGAGACTCCGGAGCTCTGCCTGCCTCTGGTGACCTGCGCGTGGAACAGGGAGCATTTCAGAGAATGCTACCCTGGAGGTTCTGGATTTAATCTTTCTACCTAAGAGCCTAAATTTGGCTTCCAGAACCTCCCTCCCACATTTTCCTATGTCGTTGGTGCCCACGTGTACCACGACAGCCGGCTCCTCCCCAGCACTGTCTAAAATCCTATCTAGGTGACGCGTGAGGTCCGCCACCTTCGCACCAGGTAGGCATGTTACCAGGCGATCCTCACACCCACCCGCCACCCAGCTATCTACATTCCTAATAATCGAATCACCAACTATGATGGCCGACCTAACCCTTCCCTCCTGGGCAGTAGGCCTTGGGGAGATATCCTCAGTGCGAAAGGACAATGCATCACCTAGAGAGCAGGTCCTTGCTACAGGATCCTTTCCTGCTACATCTGGTTGGTGCTCTCCCATTATGAGACCTTCTTCCTCCAAGGCAGCACCAGGGCTGCCAGTCTGAAGTTGGGACTGGACTACTATGTCCCTGAAGGTCTCATCTATATACCTCTCTGTCTCCCTCAGCTCCTCCAGGTCTGCCACTCTAGCCTCCAGAGATCGGACTCGTTCTCTGAGAGCCAGGAGCTCTTTGCATCGCATGCACATGTACAACTTCTCACCGGTGGGTAAAAAATCATACATGTGACACTCGATGCAAAAGACTGGGAAGCCCCCCTCTTGCTGCTGGACTGCTGCCTTCATCTCAATTTTGATCAGTTCCTAGTTAAGTTTTAGGTTGCTATGGGAGTAGGAATGTGTCTAAGTTCCTTTAAATGTATTAGTGAATTCACTATATGTCTGGTAGTGGCCTACTGGGGTCTGCCATATCAGATCTTATACCTTAGGGTTCTTTCTTTTTCTTTTAATTTTTTTAAACTTATTTTGTATTGTTCATCAACAAATACATTCCAAGAAATACCATCTCGTTAAGAAAAGCGCTTACAAATTGAATACTGCATCAAACTAACCATTGCAGTTGTCAAAAAGAGTAAGACATCAAAGCATAAAAGTCCACCATCCAAGGGGGGTAGCAGATCATACTGTAGGAAATCAAGTAGCTGGAACTTAAGAACATTGTTCCAAAGAGTAGCCAATTGCCATGAAGGAAGATATTGCCTCATTATCAAATTCATAATAACAATAATTACTTAACCTGCCAGGTTGTTTTATCGCTAAGAAAAAAATAGTCTATTAGGTATAAAAAATACATAATTAATATTTTGATCTTTAATCAAACACTTAGACGAATACTTCAAAAAAATAATCATACCCTAATCTGGAGAATTCTGGACCGTAGGATCAAAAATTGTTTCCTCCTTTTTTGCATTTTGCTTACCACATCTGGAAATATTCTTATAAAATGGTACATCACGAGATCTGAAGAAAAGTTTCATGAGCCAATCCCAATCAGGTTCCAAAACCAAATTTGCTATCAATATGGCCAATTTTAATTTCACCTTACTAAACGACTCTTAAGAAATTAGTCCAATTTAAAGTATCCAAAGAAACAGAGGACACATCTTGCTGTTCTTCACTACCAGGTTGTTTTCTTTTAGAATGGAGTTAAAGAAGGAGTTAAAGAAGCTTCTGGCACTTTGAATATCTCAATAAGATATTTTGTAAGCATCTCCATTTCTGGAATCAAAATCTGACTTGGGAAAATGAATTATAGGAAAGTTCTTCCATTTGAAGATATTTTCTAAACTTTCAAGCATGAACATATAAATTAACTTTAACTAAAGTACCTTCTGTTGTTTGAATCTGATCAACTTTCTGATATGTCACTTGCAAGTTATTTTTAAATTCCTCCATCCCCTTTTCTTTTACCAAGTTCCTTCTCTTAAACTCTGTAAAATTTCCAGAAATCTGAGAAATTTGCAATGATAAGGATTTTCCCAGACCTTCAATTGTGGTCCAAATATATTCTAATGTGAAAACTTGATATTTAGAAATAACAAATGAAACTTGGGTCCCTTGAGAATAACCATCCCCCAACGATCCCATTGCTAACTTCCAAGACTTCTCATCAGTTCCAGCGACTCTGGACTGCCAGAGAGAGCTGCACGCACAGGGTCAGCTCTCAATCCCTCCTCCCCCCCCCCTCCCAGTTGCATGGTGTCATTATCCAGACAGGGCCTGCTCTGAAAGGCTAGGTCTCACTCCAGCAGGATCTACCAGTTTCTTCTTAATTTATGAACTCAATGAGATGTCCTCAGTCAAGGAGGGGCACAGCAGACCTTCCCCATCATCCTTTCCAAGTAGCACTACCAACAGATACTAAAGGCTGCTCTCTCCCACAATGCACAAACTGCTCAATAGGCCCTGGAGCAGAGGCCATTGACATCACCAATGAAAAGGAGTGCTTCTTGCCTTTCCTCCTACGATTATATGGGTAGATTTTTAAATGGCTGTGCTTGTACACATAAATGTGCGTATCTTGCCGCACGCAAAGATAAGCACTGTTTTATAAAGTATATGTGCAGGTTATAAAATATTCTTCATGAGCGTATGTCTGTTGCTTTACACATATATCTTATGCACACTCAGAGAGGGGGGGGGGGAGAGAGAGAGAGAGAGAGACTCTATAAGACTCAGCCTGACACTCATTATATGGACCATTGTAAGGGGCACTTTAATTCGGGGTGAGCTTTTGGGAGGTGGGTTAGGGGAGTGTTGTTACAGGCAAATTCAGAAGTATTCATTGTAAAATTGAAATCATTGCAGTATTTTAGACCGTATAAGTGCTGAAAAGTTGATTTGTTCAATGCAGCTAGCAGAGACTGCAGTGTACAAATAATCTCCTCTTGTTAGACTTTTCATCACTTATAAGGACTATAATTCTTTACTGATGCCAATTTTACTATGAATATCTCTGAATGTGTCAATAACAACAACCCCCAACCTACCTCCCAAAAACCCACCCTGAATCAAAGTGCCCCCTTACAATGGTCCATATATTGAGTGTCAGGCTGAGTCTTATATAGAGTCTCTCTCTCTCTCTCCCTCCCCCTCCCCCAGCGTTCACTGGACTGTAATACCTGCTCAGGAGCTATAGTAAAGTAACATGCACTGGTCAAGGAAAATTAGGGGTTACACATGTCAGTGCTAGCACTGCCCCTTTTCCACTTACTTTTTTTGGGCATGCGTACTTCCTGGCTATTTAAAATTTGCATAGCTTCCATGCAGCCCACATATGCACTTATATGGCAGCTTTTGTGTGTGCAAGGCTTTTAAAATCTACCACATAATTAGCAAGGATTAATATAGGAAAGAAATCAGACTAAACATGCAAAAGACTTTCAAAGCAAGTCATCCATTTTGGTCCTCTCAATATTGGGGTTCTTTAGCCAATCTGCCTTGCTGCCATACCCCAGACTCTACACCTTGGGGTATTCTTGCCACTGAGGGGAACAGCATTGCACCTCTCCTTGATGTGTTTGTGCTGATTTGTCCCTTTATTAGAGTCTTGGATTTTTTCCTGCCACATTTTCTGCTTTTTTCCCCCTTCATGTTGTCTTAGGATGTTGATGCCACTCTTGGTGCCACTTTGCCCCTCATGTTGCCCTCAAGAGTTCATGCCACTGTTATTGGTGCCCAGTTTGAAGCCTTTGCACTATTGATGCTTCTCTGCTTCTTTCATAATACTTTGGAAAACTTCTGTAACTGCCTCATAAGGTATTCATGTCACTTTTGGTGCCACATTGCCATAGTGTAGGTACATTGGGATTTTTTCCCCCCTTCTGATTATATCTTCCCACAAGTTTCATTAGAATTGATGAGTAAACCCTCATTTGTGAGCTCAAAATAGTCTGTAATGCTTCCCAGGATCATCCCTGTAGCCCTTTTTAAATATTGGGATTATGGGACTTCTGGTTGTGCTCTGAGGAGAGTGGATGTGTGCTGCTGAACTCCTGCGAGGCCTACTAGCACTTACTTGCACAAATCTTTTCAAATACTTTCAATTATGACACTGAGTAAGGATTCTACCCAAAGCTCCTTACCCATGCTCTGTACAGAGTGGAGATCAAAGCCCATGAAAATAATGAGAGGTAAATCGCAGGAGTGAGACAGGAAGCTAGCAGCATCCGTGTTTGATGAGGAATCGGATGAGGCCATAGTGACTGCCGCAGCTGGCTTGGACAAAATCGAGGGCTACTAGAGAGGCATTTGGATCAAAAATAACCTCTGATCTCGACCCTTGGCTTGGAGTTGTGGTGGACAATATCGCCCAGCTCGTGGACATGATACAAGATCACTCAAGGTTAGAAGAGGCCGAGACCTGCCTTTCAGAGCTGGAGGACAAAGTAACTTCGTTGAGCACTAGGGATGTGAATCGTTTTTTGACGATTTAAAATATCGTCCGATATATTTTAAATCGTAAAAAATCGTTAGAGGCGCGATACAATAAGAATTCCCCCGATTTATCGTCAAAAATCGTAAATCGGGGTAGGGGGGAGGGGAAGGGGAGGGCGGGAAAACCGGCACACTAAAACAACCCTAAAACCCACCCCGACCCTTTAAAATGAATCCCCCACCCTCCCGAACCCCCCAAAAATGTTTTAAATTACCTGGGGTCCAGTGGGGGGGGGTCCCGGAGTCATCTTCCACTCTCGGGCCACGGCTGCGTTAATAGAAATGGCGCCGGCGCTACCTTTGCCCTGTCATATGATAGGGCAAAGGTAGTGCCGGCGCCATTTTGGTTCCTGTCCCCCGATGTCACGAGCACAGGAGGTCGCTCCCGGACCCCCGCTGGACTTTTGGCAAGTCTTGTGGGGGTCAGGAGGCCCCCCCAAGCTGGCCAAAAGTCCCTGGGTGTCCAGCGGGGGTCCGGGACCGATCTCCTGCGCTCGTGACGTCTGGGGACAGGAAGCAAAATGGTGCCGGCGCTGCCTTTGCCCTATCATATGACAGGGCAAAGGTAGCGCCGGCGCCATTTCTATTAACGCAGCCGTGGCCCGAGAGTGGAAGATCACACCGGGACCCCCCCCCCCCCACTGGACCCCAGGTAATTTAAAACATTTTGGGGGGGTTCGGGAGGGTGGGGGATTTATTTTAAAGGGTCGGGGTGGGTTTTAGGGTTGTTTTAGTGTGCCGGTTTTCCCGCCCTCCCCCGATTTATGATTTAAACGATTTTTAAAAAAACAAAACCGCGACGATCAGATTCCCTCCCCCCCCCCAGCCAAAATTGATCGTTAAGACGATCAATCACACGATTCACATCTCTATTGAGCACTAAGGTGGAGAAATTGGAGAGGCAATGGACTTCAGTTGTCAACAAGCAGGTTGACCTTGAAAACCAGTTGAGGGGTAAAAATATAAGGATAATAGGCCTCAGGGATGTGATGCCATCACATTTGTGACACGCTGGTTTCCCCAACTACTCGGCATTCAGGGTAAAAATGGCAACATTAAGATAGACCAAGCTCACCACATTACTGTGCTAAATCTGATCTGGAGGGGAATGTCCTGAGCCTTGATCGTGCACCTCCACAACTTTCAAGACAAGCAGCATGTTCTCACAGCTGCTAGAGAGGCAGGCTCCTTGACTTATGAAGGGGCAAAGATCACGATATTTGCTGACTTCTTGCCAGAGTTACAGAAGCAACGCTAAGCCTTTGGAGATGTAAAGCGTGAGTTTGGAAACTTGGGATTTTCATATGTAATGCTATATTCCGCCAAACTCAAGGTAGCTGTTGACAACAAGGCAATTTTTGCCCTTCTTGCAAGATGCCAAAAAATCATCTGAAGTTAAGAGCCATTTTAGGGCCCCAGATACACCATGATAATACGGGAGAGCTATTTTTGGTATTCGTCAAATTCCTGAGCCCTGCGGGAGGCTGGCAAGTTCAGCTGAACAGTTGTAACTAGGAGTTTTCTCATTTTTAGTTTTACATGTTCTTGAAATGTACTCTCTGTGGCAATTGGACATTCATACTGTACTGTCTGATTTTTTGTTTGCGGTTATTGCCAGCACTTTTGGCGCAAAGACCAACACCAGCTGCTCAAGTGGGCCCTTTATTTCTCCCTTCTTGCCACTGTGCTTGCTCTTTGTAATTACTTTGTGAGAATGGTCCCTCTGGAATGGGCAATTTGAATGCTTATACTATACTTCTGCAACTTTTTTCCAGTGTACAGGCTGTTGCTATTAAAGTTATAATATCTATTGGACTGCATCAGCTTTGCTGCCTATTAGCATTCTAGCATGTCAGAGACTTGGCTTGAGCTCTGTCCGCACTCTTCAGCTGTAGCGGGGCACCCTTTTGGACTTTGTTTCATCATCTTTTGTGCCATTTTGAGATAGTGAGGTTGTACTTTTTGATGTTTTACTGTTGCTCCAGGGTTGGCATGTTGCAGGCCCCTTATTAGGGGTTAAGTGGGTAGGGAGGTTTGGTATTGGGATTTGGGGGGTGGGAGCACCAAGGCTGGGCCCCATTCTCAATTTGTTTCCCACCAGGGTGGGTTTCTGCCCCGTGCGTTCTGGGTTAGTTGGATTACCTATATGGGTAAGGTAGATTGGAATAGTTTGGTTGATAGTTCAGGGAGGAAGAGAGGGATATTTTTGATTAAAAGAGTAATTACAGAGCTAGGAATGTTCTCGCTGTTATCACTCTAGGTTTGGTGGATTTCTTTTATACTGGGGAGCTTCTCTTCTTTTACTTTCAAGTGGATGATGGCCAGTGATGCACCCCTTCTCTGCTTAAGTGGTGGTCTTCTCTTTATAGTTTCTTGGCTGCTGATGTACTATCTTTGGTTCAGCCACCACATTCTCACATAGATAAGGATTTATGTTGGGGCTCCTTATTTAGTGGTGTTCTTTTCTCTTGTTCCTATGAGTTGGTATCCTGCAGAGCTTGTTACCCTAAATATAAGCTGATATCTGTTTTCAAAATAGTATTTAAATGTTAGAGGCATTTTGTCTCCTATTAAAAGGAAGCACATTTTCCAATGGGTGAACCGCAATAAGACTCTTATATTGTTTTTTCAGGAGACTCTCTTGTCCAATGTGGAATGCGAGAAATTGAAAAGTGGCTGGGTGGGTAGCATTTACTATTCATCTTACAACTCTTGAACTCAGGGAGTTTGTGTGATGGTTAACAAAAACCTACCATTTCAGGTACATAAATTGATACGTGACTCAAAAGGAAGGTATATTATCCTTGATTGTTCACTTTATGATAATAAACTTGATCTAGTAAATGTGTATGGTCCTAACCAAGATCAAAATGTCTTTTGTAAGAGATTTCTAGACATTATATTTACCTTTGGATATGATAAACTATGTAAGGGAGGAGACTGGAAGTCGTTATGGACCCCTTGTTGCATAGGTATACTGGGGCCCTCGCACCGACGCAGTATAAGAACATAAGAACATGCCATACTGGGTCAGACCAAAGGTCCATCAAGCCCAGCATCCTGTTTCCAACAGTGGCCAATCCAGGCCATAAGAACCTGGCAAGTACCCAAAAACTAAGTCTATTCCATGTTACCATTGCTAGTAATAGCAGTGGCTATTTTCTAAGTCAACTTAATTAATAGCAGGTAATTTATTTATTTATTTATTTATTTAACAACTTTTAATATACCGACGTTTGTATGGCACATCACGCCGGTTTACAATTAACTCAAATAAAGGAGGAATTACAATGAACAGGGAGCAGGGGATGGGAGCAGGCCAGAAAGAGGAGGGGGGGGGGGGGGGGGGGGGTAAGGGAGACAGGAGAAGAGAGGGAAAAAATAGGTAGCGTGAAATAGAGAATAAAAAACAACCGTCAAAATGGAACTTATTTACAGAAAGATCTATTTACAATAATTGCAACTAAAATAAGATTGTTTACCTCAGTTTAACTGAACAATTTTGTAATATGGACTTCTCCTCCAAGAAGTATAGGTTTGACTGTAGCTAGTTGGTCTCTTCCCTATTGTATTAGATATTTGGAGATATTACCACAATACAGACAATGACTACATGTTTTACTCACCCCCACACAAGTCTTATAGCAAATTGGATTATTTTTTATGCATGCCTAATTTTCTTGTTGGGACGCAAGATTGCACCATCCACCCTTATACACTTTTAGATCATAATTCGATGGAATTCTTGCTTAGCCCTGTAGATAATAGGCCTTGTATTACCACATGGTGGCTAAATACTTCACTGCTGGGCAAAATGGAGTTCCTGGAGTTGGCTAAAAAGGTTATAGAGGACTTTAATGAGTATAACTCTGAAAATGATTACTCGCCCATTCTTAGGTGGGAAGCTTTCAACGCTTATCTTAGGGGGCAGATAATTAGCTTTTCCAGCCATATTCATCAGCAGGAGAGAAAGAGAGCTGCATTATTGCTGGATTAGATTAAGTTAGAGGCTCAACATAAAACAGATTGTAAAAATGCAACATACAAAAGGCTTGAGCATGCATTGCAAGAGTTTCGCTCTTTGGAAACTACCAAAATTGAGCATACACTTAAATTTACCAGTCTTATTTACTATGGACATGGGGACAGGGATTTGACTCTGCTGGCAAGAGTGGTGAATGAGAGGCAAGAGGCAATGGAAATTGTATATTATAGTCTTACGTACCCCAGAAGGCTCTATAACCTCGGATCCACGTAAGCTAGAGCAATTAATGGTACAGTACTTTTCTAACTTATACTTGGATTCTGCTCAGCAGAATGTCGGGACTATCCAGGCCTTTCTAGATGGCACAGACTTCCCCGAGTTGGGTGAGGCCCAGAAAGAGATGCTAGCTGAGCCTATACTCTCTTGGAAATCCAGATGGCTGTCCAGCTCTCCCGGGTGGGAAAAGACCGGGCCCTGATGGCTTTCACAATGATTTTTAAAAGAAATACTTAGAGGATATCGCTCTATTTCTGTTAGCTTTATATAATGATGTTGGAGTCTTCTTTGGGGGCATTGGATGATGCAACTATTTCTCTTCTTTAAAAAGCTGGAAGAGATCCAACTGACTGTGGATCCTACCATCCAACATCATTATTAAATTCAGACTTCAAAATATTGCTAAAATCCTGTAGCTTTGCTTGGAAAGGGTACTTCCCTTATTAGTTCAACATGACCAGATGGGGTTTGTCAAAGGACGCATTCCCACAACTAATACAAGACGCCTATTTAATATCATAAACCTTTCTAAAAAGTTGGCTAAGATGGGAGTGGTTGTATCACTGGATGCAGAGAAGGCATTTGATTGTATTTCTTGGTCACTTTTGTTCTCCATTCTGAGGAAGGCAGGACTCCCTGATAGGGTGGGTGCCATGTATACAGTACCAAGAGCACATCTCTTGATTAAAAGAGTGTTGTCCCCCTTTATCTCTATTAAGTGTGGTACAAGGCAGGGATGCCTTCTTTCTTTGCTGCTTTTGGATATGGCCTTAGAACCCCTAGCTTCTTTGATAAGACAACAGTGGGACATTACAGATCTTTGGTTTGGCACACATATGCATAATATATCTCCTTATGCAGATGACATTTTGATTTTCCTGTCTAACCCACGGGTGTCTAATGGCAGTGGCTATTCTCTAAGTGAATTTAATAGCAGGTAATGGACTTCTCCTCCAAGAACTTATCCAATCCTTTTTTAAGCACAGCTATACTAACTGAACTAACCACATCCTCTGGCAACAAATTCCAGAGTTTAATTGTGCCTTGAGTAAAAAAGAACTTTCTCCGATTAGTTTTAAATGTGCCCAATGCTAACTTCATGGAGTGCCCCCTAGTCTTTCTACTATCTGAAAGAGTAAATAGCCGATTCACATCTACCCGTTCTAGACCTCTCATGATTTTAAACACCTCTATCATATCTCCCCTCAGTCGTCTCTTCTCCAAGCTGAAAAGTCCTAACCTCTTTTGTCTTTCCTCATAGGGGAGTTGTTCCATTCCCCTTATCATTTTGGTAGCCCTTCTCTGTACCTTCTCCATCGCAATTATATTTTTTTGAGTTGCGGCGACCAGAATTGTACACAGTATTCAAGGTGCGGTCTCACTATGGAGCAATACAGAGGCATTATGACATTTTCCATTTTATTCACCATTCCCTTTCTAATAATTCCCAACATTCTGTTTGCTTTTTTGAATGCCGCAGCACACTGAACCGACGATTTCAATGTGTTATCCACTATGACACCTAGATCTCTTTCTTGGGTTGTAGCACCTAATATGGAATCCAACATTGTGTAATTATAGAATGGGTTATTTTTCCCTATATGCATCACCTTGCACTAATCCACATTAAATTTCATCTGCCATTTGGATGCCCAATTTTCCAGTCTCACAAGGTCTTCCTGATGCCTTCTTCCATGCCTAAAAGCAGCTGGGGGTAATAAGTACCAGCCTGCATAGGTTGTAGAAAAGGCTTTAGCTTCTGGATGCATTCATGAATGTATTGCAGCATATAAAATTGGTGGATAATAATGTGAGTAGAAAGCATGGACCTTTGAAAGATTTTTTTGCTGAAGCTATCAAGTAGTTGATGAGCTCTTCCTGAAGCTGAGTTTGAATGAATTCTGTTTGGGTTTGTTTTTTTTTTGCTTTTTTCATAATAGACAACTACTACAGATTAGAGACCTAGAGACTTTTGAACTCTATATTGAAGGTCAAGTTTTCTCACTGCAGGGTCACCTGAGACAGGGGGTTTCTTACATTCTAATTAGTAAAATGCTGAGAGGATGTTGTGAAATAGAAGAGCTGTTGGCTGTGATGGGGTGTCAAGAATTTGAAGCAGACCAAATAACTCTGATAAAGGGGATGGAACAGCTCCCCTATGAGGAAAGGCTGAAGAGGTTAGGGCTGTTCAGCTTGGAGAAGAGACGGCTGACGGGGGATATGATAGAGGACTTTAAGATCATAAGAGGTCTTGAATGAGTAGATGTGAATCGGTTATTTACATTTTCGAATAATAGAAGGACTAGGGGGCATTCCATGAAGTTAGCAAGTAGCACATTTAAGACTAATCGGAGAAAATTCTTTTTCACTCAACACATTATAAAGCTCTGGAATTTGTTGCCAGAGGATGTGGTTAGTGCAGTTAGTATAACTGGGTTCAAAAAAGGTTTGGATAAGTTCTTGGAGGAGAAATCCATGAACTGCTATTAATCAAGTTTACTTAGGGAATAGCCACTGCTATTAATTACATCAGTAGATGGGATCTTCTTAGTGTTTGGGTAATTGCCAGGTTCTTGTGGCCTGGTGTGGCCTCTGTTGGAAACAGGATGCTGGGCTTGATGGACCCTTGGTCTGACCCAGAATGGCAATTTCTTATGTTCTTATGTTCTGAACAATTTTGTGTCATCTGCAAATTTGATTATCTCACTCATCGTATTTCTTTCCAGATCATTTATAAATATATTGAAAAGTAAGGGTCCCAATACAGATCCCTGAGGCACTCCACTGTCCACTCCCTTCCACTGAGAAAATTGCCCATTTAATCCTACTCTCTGTTTCCTGTCTTTTAGCCAGTTTGCAATCCACAAAAGGACATCACCACCTATCCCATGACTTTTTACTTTTCCTAGGAGCCTCTCATGAGGAACTTTGTCAAACGCCTTCTGAAAATCCAAGTATACTATATCTACCGGTTCACCTTTATCCACATGTTTATTAACTCCTTCAAAAAAGTGAAGCAGATTTGTGAGGCAAGACTTGCCCTGGGTAAATCCATGCTGACTTTGTTCCATTAAACCATGTCTTTCTATATGTTCTGTGATTTTGATGTTTAGAACACTTTCCACTATTTTTCCTGGCACTGAAGTCAGGCTAACTGGTCTGTAGTTTCCTGGATCGCCCCTGGAGCCCTTCTTAAATATTGGGGTTACATTTGCTATCCTCCAGTCTTCAGGTACAATGGATGATTTTAATATATAAATGATCTGGAAAGGGGTACAACAAGTGAGGTGATCAAATTTGCAGATGACACAAAATTATGCAGAGTAGTTAAATCTCAAGCAGATTGTGATAATTTGCAGGAGGGACCTTGCGAGACTGGAAGACTGGGTTTCCAAATGGCAGATGAAATGTAATATGGACAAGTGCAAGATGATGCATATAGGGAAAAATAACCTTTGCTGTAGTTACGCAATGCTAAGTTCTATCTTAGGAGTTACCATCTAGGAAAGTGATCTAACTGTTATAGGCCTGGATTCACCATTCTATCGCAGAATGTTGAATCCAGCTAAAACAGAGGGTGGGGGGGGGGGGGGGGGGGGGGGTGAAGGGGGGGGGGCCTGCGAAAGCCAGCAGCCTTCGCACCACCACGGTGTTTTTGCTGCTGGCTTTCGCACCTAATAGCGTCACCGTGAAAGGTGGTGCTATTGGGCATGCTACCGGTGACGTTAAGGTTCCTAACCTTATTGCCACCAGTGAAGACATCGCGGAGTCCGCCCCTTCACTGCCCCGACTCCTCCCCTCACTGCCCCGACTCCACCCCAGCAAGCTATCGCACGCAAAAACGGACTTTGAAAGATCATTGATCTGTCTTCTTCATGGACTTATTCCCTTCCTAGTGTGGACTAGGAAGGGGATAAGTGCAGAGAAACAGAGAAACATTTCAACAACTCTAACAACGCAATTTTGATGGGAAGCACTTTTAAAGGTTTTAGAAGCCATTTGTATTATCAATTCTGCTAAAGTGTTATCATAACCAGCAGCTGTGCAACATTTCAGGCCACATAGAGCTCTTTCTAATCTGGTGACCTCAAAGTGGTCAGGACTGTAGTGTTCTACATGCCGTTTCTAATATTGCTTCAGTTCATGGAACATGGTGTGCTTTATGTTCTTTTCCAGAGGTGCTCTGGCTATATACAAAAGGTGCCTGGCAACTGGCTCATTATTCCCTCTCTAAATTGGGTTTGTTGTTTCCACTCTTTACCTTTCTAGCTCCAAAGTGGCAATGAAGCTCCAGCATTTCTGGTTGGAACAAGCACAGTTTAGTTCTGCTGTGGTTTCTTTCTATTTAGTTTGATGTGCAGCACTGAGCGACTCGACGAGATGGTCTGCTATTTTGGGAATGCCAGATGATTAGTGCTCCTTTAGGAGTACTGAACTCCCTGTGTTGAGACATGAAATGTATGTAGGCTGATAACCGTGAGGAATTAATGTGCAGGCAGCCTTATAAATAACATCACTAAAACATTTTGTATTCCTCTTCTACAGATTTAGTCTGCAAGGGATTTGTTACAACGCCATGGTCCGTGATCTCTCTGTACTTTTTCCAGTCCACTAAGCAGAAGTTCCCTGGCATCTTCTTTGGCTGCAGTTGATTACAAATAGCTAGAACTGCATTGTGGGTTGTATCCAGCTGTCATCTCATATGATTCCCCTCTTCTCTTTGTAAACACACTTTTTGCAAATAAATAAATAAATATATTTTTATTGTTCTCCCTGCAAAGTGTTGCAGTTTTTAATAAACTTTAAATTATATTCTGTGTTTGCCCCCCACCGCTTCTTCTTGAAACATTGAGGACTTGGGGGGTCATTTTTTGCATCCCTAGTTTGATCTGTATTTTCTGACATTGCCTGACAGCAGCAGCTACTATCGGTCTAGCTCCACAGCTCTGGTAAAATACATTTCTGTTTTTTTGCAGCTGCTCCTCCAGGAGAATATTGAGATACGGAGGGGAGTCCCTAGTGGGTCACCGTCCTCACTATGGCAAGAACTTTTTCATTAATGTAGCATTAAATCTTAGAAAATCAGTACAGAGAGGACCCTATATATGCAGCATTTATTGAATGGTGGTGTGCTTTTTTTTTTTTTTTTTTTTTAAGCAAAATAGGAAATGTGAATGGCATCTCCTAATTTATTTTTTCTCATTTGAGAAAGAAAGCGAAAGAAAAATAGAATTTTGCTCATTTTTTTTTTGCTCTGCCACACACCCCTGTAATTAACCCCCACCTTTGCCTTGATCCCTCCTCAACCCCTCTTTTTATCCCATAGCCACAGGATTGAAATGGGATAGAATCAGTTCCTAGTCACTCCTACCCCAGCAATGCGATAGTGTAAAATGGCATTGGATAACACAAGGCTGGCGCCATTTTGAAGTGCATTTTCATTCTAAAATAGTATCAGGTTCAAGTTAGCTGGCAACATTTTGAGGTATGACATCACTCCTACTCCATTTTGACCCCACTACTATGGGTAAGTTAAGGAGAGCGTCTGGAGAGACTGAGTGGGTAGAATGGATAAATGAAAATTGGAAGACATATGGTAGGTGGGTCCAGACCTGATAGTTTTTTTTTATTCATTTTTGTTTTATTCTTTTCCTTTTTTCATTTCAAATAAACAAAACAAAGACAAATAAACCACAAATGAAAGAAAAATAGAATTATGTGACATGAAAAAAACAAAATTAAATTTTTTAGGTGCACATCTCTGATGTCTGATTTTGTGTGAAAATGAAGCAGTGATTGACTTTTTTATTTGAGGCAGTGTGGTAGGTGCCACAGTATTTTACAAAAAGGCCTGGTTAGGCCCCTGAGCCTGCAGGGCTGCTTTTGGTGGATCTTGGTCAGAAGAGCAATCAATGGTGTGACTGCACCTTGAATACTGTGTGCAATTCTGGTTGCTGCATCTCAAAAAAGATGTAGTGGCACTGGAGAAGGTACAGTGATGAGTGACCAAAATGATAGAGGGGAAGGAATGGCCCCACTGTTCAACTTGGCAAAGAGATGGATAATCTGTTATTTACTCTTTCTATTACAGGGAGCGCTGGGAGAGCAGTCCCCATTAGAGGGAGTGTGACCTTGGGCCCCTGACACCACCCCGCACCAAGGGTAGGTGTAGCGTGAGTGGCGTGAGACAGCCTAGTCCCCAGCCGGACCTGCAGGCCTCTGGAACCAACTTGTGGAATGTTGGTGATGAACAGTCCTCCGACCATTCCCGGCCCTTTCAGACCTGCCGCTGGGATGGCAAGAGGCAGCAGGCCGGACTCAGGGCGTGGGCAGACGATCAGAACAAACGAAGAAGACTCGGAAACCACAGACTGTAGACGTAGACTCGGAAGCTTGGGAGGTACAGACATTGGCACTGTCCCTCAGGGCGCCCTACACAGCCAGTACCACTGGTCTGGTCACAGACCACCCCGTCCCACAACCGCAGGAACCTGAAAAGCAAGTGAGGCCCCCGAGGAGTGGGTACCCCGTTATCTTTAAGAGTCCAATGGAAATTGGAGAGCAGAGTAGCGGGGTACGGAGAGCGAATCCCATCCATAAGAATCCCCCTTGCTAACTCAAAGGCTAGCAAACATTGTAGGCTTTAAATATCCGGGCAGCGTGACGTCATCACAGGGGGACGCCCCTGAGGTTCGCGCCAAGTAGGAAATAAGAGTGAGGGCCGCGCAGCGTGCGTGCCCTAAGGTACCAGTGGAGCATGGCGGGAGGCAGCGCCCAAGCCGGTCCGGGGATGCCGGAGAGGATGGCAGGCAGACACCGCAGCAGCCAGGCGTCCATCCATAGCAAGAGGAGGTGCAAAGAAAGAAAGGTAGGTGGAGTGAAGCCGTCGGGAAGGGACGGTTGCAACACTAACATTCTATTGAATCTTGTCTCTACCAGGCGATAAATGGGAATGCAGGATGATTTGGTTCCTGAGTCACTCCTTCATTAGAAGGGCCCAGGAGGCTGGCGCAGCTGGTGGGTTTAGGATGCCCAGGAGGGTGGCACCTTACAGAGTGGTGGATGGGCAGGTCGGGAATGCACTAGGTGGAATTGGTCCCATTTCTATAGTCCCAGCTTGCATGCTTACACACTCTGGTAGATTACCCCACAGTCCTGGTTAGCCATCTTGGAGGGAATGGCGTTGGAAAATACGGCACATGTTGCCAACTCCTGAAAACAAAGATCTGCAACATTGCTCTTTTATCATCATGAATGCCATGGACTGTAATTATTTGGACAGAGATCATCCCATGGATCAAGTTCATTGACTTGAGGCTATGGATCAGGGGAGTGGCTAGGATCAATGGCCAAAGTGGGAAAAGTGGTTATCATATTAGGAGGGAGCCATGTACAACATGGCTGGGTGATTCATGATTGTGTTGAGCTGTATGAAGGAGATGGAGTTCATTTATCTTGAATGGGCATGTTGTACTTAAATTGAAGAAGTCTTTCTTAATTTACTTTCACTTGTTCATAGACTGCAGCTTTATCACTGGACTTTGGGGGTGGGCCTTATCCCGGGGTTACCGTAAGGGCACCTGGGTTGAGGACATCCTATGGTGGGTGTCTGAGCCTCACAGAAATGAGAAGGGGAAGGGGCAAAATCCTGATGGCTCAGAGTGGCAGGATGTCATCTCCTGAGCCCAGTACATGCCCTTGAGATTCACAGTGAGCCTTGGCAATAGGACCGCAGGAGCGGCCCTCAGGGTGTGTTGATAGATGACCCTGGTGATCAGCTCCTGGATGGAGGACTAGTGCAGGATCCCGGCAAGGCAGGTGGAGGGGGGGGGGGGGGTGAGAGAGACGAGTTAGGAGGTTCAGCATCTAGCCCTGTTTGTAATTTGTGTATTAATAAAGCTGCGGCCATATTTGTTCCAAATCGAATACTGACTCTGGTGTATTTTATGGGATCAGGTAGGAATGTGGCCCCATCCAGCTTCCACTTTGTGTGGAGGGGGTGGCCGCTGTTGTGGGTGCCCCTGTTCCTGCAAATAGTTTGCACTATTTGAAATAGTGGGCACTATTTGTAATACTTTGAAAAAAAAATGAATAAAGCTGAATAAACAAAAACAATAAAGCCCCAAATAAGAAAAACAAATGGATGAACCAAAAACAAATTTTTTGGCTGTGCATATTTCTATTAGCCAATGTAACTTTCTTAATACATGGGTAACATGATGATAAAGACTACTTCCACTAAAGAGCCTAATCACTGAATTTTGTTCTAACTGCAACTTTCTCAAGGGAATTTGTAGAATGCCCACATAAATAGCATTGATAGAATCCAATTTTAATGTCTTCAGTGCAAGAACAAATGTAACCAAATTTTTAAGGTCCAGAAAGAATTTAAACTCAAAATTATATTCAATTTCAGCTTTTATCCATGGATCCAATTTGGAGATATATACTTAAGGAAACACCTTAAACCCCCTCCATTACAGGTAGCAATAGAGAACAAGGTAAATTTAGAAGACCAATCCATAAGATCTATGTTTTATCAGAATTTAGCTTGAGCATATTTCTTTTCAATTCACCTGCAATAGCATACACACATATATTTATTATAACTACCCCACCTGTCAAATCCTCTTTACCTGAATTATAGAATTGCAAATCATCAGCATAAATATGGCATTTAATACCAAAAGACTGAATCAGTTTTGCTAGTGAGAGCAAATAAGCATGAAATATTATTGGAGTCAATATTGATCTTTGAGGGACCCCCACTGTTTAATGGATAAAGACCAGAAAAAAACTTGTATGACCATCACCTTTTGAGTGCTGTCCTGTAGATATGAGGCAAGCTTAGACCATACCATACCATACCATACCGCAAATCCCATTGGATAATCGATTCAGGAAAATGTAGACATCTATAGTGTCATAAGCAGCCGTAAGATCCCGATGAACAAAGAAAGTACTCCTACCTCTATTGAGAGGCCAATAATAGTCATCCAACAAAGAAATCAAAGCAGTTTTTGTGCTATATTTCTCATGGAAACCTGGATGCAAGGTTGCAAGCTTTGATGTTGATCCAAGAAAAAAAATCACACAGTTGGATGGCAAGAGTCATCTCTATAACTTTACCAATATATTGCAGGTTTGAAACTGGTCTGTAATTATTTCAAATCCTAGGATCCATCAAAGATTTCCTTTTTAATAGTCTAATTGTGACTTCTTTCAACATTTTTGATACTTACTATTTGCCCATCTACCATAGATTAAATAAACAATTTGTTGTATCCAATACATCAGACCATTCTTGGTCTATTTAATATGCCAGGATGGACAAATAATTAACAATTGTTCAAAGCCCTACATAATATAGTCCCCGTTTATTTCTGGAAGCCATTAAAGTTCTATTCTCCTTCAAGAATCTTACACTAATGTCTGGAAATGATTGATAGCCTGTTATTATTACTTTCATGGGCAGAATTTCACTTGCTTAGAACAAGAAGTAGGGCCTTTTCATATGCAGTGTCTTTGGATCTCTCTTCCAAAAGAAATCAGGCTAACATAATTATTTGATGCTCTGGCAAGCAGTTAAAAAATTTGCTTTTATGAGAGTATTTGACTGAAGAGGAACTGTGAATGATTTAATTTATTTTCTTCTGTGGCTTTATATGTTGATTTTATGTTGTGTATTGGATTGATTTTCTGTTGTCTATTAGGTATAGAATTTTTATATGATTTTTGTTTATGAAATAGATCATTTGTAATTGTTCATATATTTGTATGAGTTAAGTGGGTTAAGTGATTTGTCATAATGTCTTTTTTGTGCTATGTGTTCTTTATTATTATAATTTGATTTTTATGATTTGCATTGTTATACATATAGTTTTTATTGTATTTTATACTGTTTTTCTTTTTAAAATAATTTGTGCTTCATTCTGAGTTAATTTAGATAGGCAAAACAGAAATATATGCAAGTAAATAAATATATTTATCACATGAAGGAATGTGATTGATCAATTCTATTAATCCTCATTTTTATTTCCTTGCCTTATTTTTTACTGTGTTAGAATCATGCCTTCTCCACCCTTGGTTTCTGCCTGCTTTCTCTCCTGCTCTGTAGGTGAGGTAGCTTGGATGTCCTGGGTTTAGGAAAATGCTTAAGTTCCTCATCTTTTTTGAATTTGTCTTTCCTGTTGCAGTCACAGCACAACATAGTCATCCTCTGGCTGAAGATGGAAGATGTCAGTCTCCAAAAGCCCTCCAAAAGCAGTAAGCAATGGACATTGTATGGCCCCAGTATTAATAATTCACATGGCCCTGACTTTCAGCAACCAGCTAAGGGGATATACTTATACTGCATTCTGTTTTTTTAATAAACACAAACACATTAAATAAATGTTTTAATAAAAGAAACACATTTTATGTTTCATTTCAGTAATGCCTGCCACCCAGTGTATTTTTTATTTGGATTCAAGGCATGAGGATTTGCCTTGACTCATCAGGTCATTTGGAAAGAGTATTAACAGGCAGTGAATGCATATTCCACTGGGGAATACTGAATTCTTCACAGGTTGTATGCTACATTTTATTGGGCCAACATAAAAAAAAAAAAAAACTTAGACAAAGCCATTGTTACACTACTAGTGGAGATTATTGATTAACAACAGCTTTGCAATGAATTGTTAAGAGTATGACAAAGCACATTTTACATAAGAACATAAGCACATTTTATATTTAACATTCATTAAATACTGTTAATCGGGTTTTGTGTGCTATACTTAAAATGGATATTCCAACAATAAGATTTTACAGGAAACAATTGTGAGACTGAACATGAGAATTAAACTGAAATCTGCAGCGAGGACATAAGGCTCATAATGCTCTGAAGAATAACAAAGGTATAAAATATAGATCATCCTGTTCTCTTCCATTCTCTTGCCCCTCTGAAAAAATAGTATCCTAAATTATCTTTGCCAGCACCTATTTGTGCAGTAATGCAGATAATATACTGTATGCAAATATATCTTATAGTTTGAATGTAGAACTGGGAGCTAGGTGGCACAGTTGGATAACACATTCATGTCTGAGGCCACACTTAAATCCAGCTATTATACTCTTCCCTTCCAAAAGGAATCTGATGTTTTTGGCTGAGCAGAACATTTATCAGGTGGCAACAAATGGACAGAATTCCAAAAACTGCCAAATGACTTCTGGTCATCATTATTGAGACGTTAGGCCAGGTCTTTGTTTGCACTCATTCAGATAAGTAAACTTGGCAGGTGACTGAAAGAGCTCTCTGGATCTGATGATGCTTCTGCTCTAGGGGGAGTCTTCCATCTCTGGCAGCCGCATTCCACTCTGCTCCTCACTTTCATCTTCTTGATGAAGGTTAGCCTCGGGCTCACTGGTAGCAATAGGTATTAGCAGGAGAGGGAGGAAAAAACTGTTGCAGATGTAATTTTTCTGTGTCAGGGAACCGGCAATAGGAGTGGACTAAAGGCCCAGAGAACTAGTAATTTGGGAAGAACAGAAGGCTTTATTTGCAGGGTTAATACTCATGGAGAATGAAACTGAATTTTGAGACAAAACACTTGGATCTGACTGTGAAAGACTGCGGGAGGAACAGAATGGGGAGGGGGAAACAGTTCTTGAAAAGAAAATCTGCTGTAAGAAAACCTGGAATGCTGCAACATGAACAGCTGCACTGCTGCATTCATTTTAGGAACTTAAGGACAGATGTATCAAAGCTTTGTTCCAATTGAGCTCTAGGGCAAAAAATTCATCCAGATTAATCAGTGAAAACAGCCCAGTATTTTCTATGAAAAAAAACTGGGCACAGCTGGAGCAATTTTTGCATCAAGCAAGACACTGATACATTTTTTTCTTTACAAGTTGGCAAAGCCAAAATATAATTAAAGATGAATGGAATAAAAAGGAAATGACTACAATTTCTTTGGGAAGAGTTGTGTTATTCTGCTGTGGTAACTTGAGAAGATCAAAATATAAAATATTGGGACGAAATTCAGAACAACATTAAATGCTGATGAGCTAAATAGCAAAAAGTTTTTTTTTTCACAAAATGAAGTTTTGTGTGCAGAATGTCACAAGATGCCTACAGATGCACAAAACTGTGAAATTGTGGGAATTTTAAGGACATTTTTCACAGTAATCCCTTTTGAGAACAGCTACATAGGAGTCATGTAAGTCATTGATTATGCACAAACGTTTATTGTATTTGCCCAGTAATGAGATGCCTCAATACAAAATCATTCTCAAAGCATCTTTTTACCAGGGAATTATGTGAAAATGGGCACACTGAAAGGTTTGGTCTTGTTTTAGGAAAGAAAAAAAAAGGTAACTGCACCTCTACATCTCAAAGAGGTAGATATATTTTGTGGGCAGCACAGGGGAGTGTGAATCAGCATGCAGGCTTAAAGTGACCTTGTGACGTACTGCTCCCTCCCTAACCCCACTCCCCACCCCAGAGTAAAAACTCCCTGGTGCTATTAGTTGCCCCTCCCCCTCCCCAACCCCGGAGCCGTTCATGAGTCAAAATATGTAAGGCATAGGGCTTGTAAAACCCCATCCTCTTGCCCCTGTAAAAGATTTAAAGTGATGCTTTGCTCCCCCATCCCTCCCATCATCTTTAACTCTCCCAGTTTACTCCATAACTCTGTGTGTGGGGGAGGGGGGAGGGGGCTGGGGTTCTTCTGCAAGCAGATGCTCACTTACTCTTGCCCGTAGGCACCATTTTCCAAAATGGTGCCTGATGAGCAGATAACCCCATGCATTCCTGTGTCAGATGGCAATGAAGTACATGGGGTTAGTTGGTCAACCAGTGCTATTTTCGAAAATCTTGCCTCCAGATGAATCCTGCCACCCCCATATATGCGGTAAACTAGAGGGATTAACAGGGGATGGGGGGGGGGGGAAGTGAAAATAACTTTAAATCTTTTAGAGAGGATAAGTAAACTGGGCTTAAGGGCCATGGCTTTATAAGAGGTTAAAAACAATCCAATCTGTATTAGCTTTTCTAATTATGCTTCTTCTATTAATCTGAACATAATTTTGTGTGCCTGTGTTCACAGTGACTCACTGGGCTGTTGGATGCCTGGCTACTACAGCTTTGGATAAATCAGAAGACAGTGAAAAGGAATGAGATGTGTTCACTTCTTTATTCTCAACATTAGAACATAAGAGTTACCATTTTCAGATAGACTGAGGGTTCATGAATCCCAGTACCCTATTTCCAACAATGTCTAATCCAGGTCACAAGTACTTGGCAGGATCCCAAACACTCAAACAGTAGATAGATCCTATGCTGCTAATGTTCAGGGATAAGTGGTGGCTTCTCCATGCATCCTTTGAGGCGCGCACCATTAACCCTTCAATTAACTGAGTGAAGATCAATTTAATGGTGGTTAAAGAAGATTGGTAAGTATAGCTTTGGGAAAACTTTGGACATACAATTTTGGTGAAAGGTGAAATACAGGGATATATTCTTTAGAGTTTATATCTGAGGTAATAAGCGATCCAGAGATAATTAATTCTAGTGTCTATCTTTCCCACCCACTCAACCCTTGATTTTTTGGCAAGAGACACTTTCTCGTTAAAAATCAATCAAGGTCTTATCTAAATCATACTATTGTACTCTAATTCAATTCAAACTCCCTTAGTATCCTAATCTTAACTAGGAACTCAATAAAACTAAGATGAAGGCAACAGTCCAGCAGCAAGAAGGGGGCTTTCCAGTCTTTTGCATTGTGTCACATGTACAATTTTTTACCCACCGGTGAGAGATTGTATGTGTGTACTTGGTGCAAAGAGCTCCTGGCTCTCAGCGAATGAGTCCAATCTCTGGAGGCTAGACTAGCAGACTTGGAGGAGCTGAGGCAGACAGAGAGGTACATTGATGAGACCTTCATGGATATAGTAGCCAAGTCCCAAATTCAGTCTGGCAGTCCCAGTGCTGCCTTGGATCAGAAAGGTCTCCCAGTAGGAGAACATCAACCTGGTATAGCAGGAAGTGATGCTGTAGCAAGGACCTGCTCGCCAGGTGATGTATTGTCCTCTTACACTGAGGACAAATCTCCCAGGGCTACTGCCCAGGAGGGAAGGATTAGGCTGGCCATCATAGTTGGTGATTCGATTATTAGAAATGTAGATAGAATGCAGGGTGGCTAGTGGACGTGAAGACTGCCTGGTAACTTGCCTGTCTGGTGCGAAGGTTGCAGACCTCACGCATCACCTAGATAGGATTATAGACAGTGCTGGGGAGGAGCCGGCTGTCGTGGTACATGTGGGCACCAACGACATAGGAAAATGTGGGAGAGAGGTTCTGGAAGCCAAATTTAGGATTTTAGGTAGAAAACTGAAATCCAGAACCTCCAGGGTGGCATTCTCTGAAATGCTTCCTGTTCCACGTGCAGGTCCCCAGAGGCAGGCAGAGCTCCAGAGTTTTAATGCATGGATGAGACAATTGTGCAGGGAAGAGGGATTCAGCTTTGTAAGGAACTGGGGAAACCTTTGGGGAAGGGGGAGACTTTTTCAAAAGGATGGGCTCTACCTTAACCAGAGTAGAACCAAGCTGCTGGCACTAAATTTCAAAAAGGAGATAGAGCAGCTTTTAAACTAGAACAAGGGGGAAAGCCGACATTCACTCAGCAGTACATGGTTCGGAGAAATGTATCCTTGAAGGATACTAATGAAACAGGAGAGTTAGAGCATCCCAACAGAGAGGTTCCAATAAAAGCAAACATAGTCCATGTACCTATATGTAAAAAATCACCAAAGCTAATGATTTCCAAATTATCCCTAACAACTGAAAAGCAGGTTGTTAATACAAACAAAAAACACACTTTGAAATATCTGTATGCCAATGCCAGAAGTCTAAGAAGTAAGATGGGAGAGTTAGAGTGTATAGCAGTAAATAATGAGATTGACATAATTGGCATCACAGAGACTTGGTGGAAGGAGGATAACCAATGGGACAATGCTATATCAGGGTACAGATTATATCACAATGATAGGGAGGATCAACTTGCTGGGGGTGTGGCATTTTATGTCCTGGACGGTATAGAGTCCAACAGGATAAAGATCATACAAGAGACTAAATGCTCAGTAGAATCTATATGGGTAGAAATCCCATGTGTGTTGGGTAAAAGTATAATGATAGGAGTATACTACTGTCCACCTGGAAAAATGGTCAGACAGATGATGAATTGCTAAGAGAAATCAGGGAAGCTAACCAATTTTGCAGTGCAATAATCATGGGAGATTTCAATTACCAAAAATATATTAAAGAGAGTCAACACAGTAACCCAATAGGAAAACTGTCAAAAAGGAGGGAAACTGATTTTTAATTCATAACATTGCCTATAGTGACGGTGTCATCAAGCCAGACATTGTGATTCAAACCTAAATCCAACCGGACTTCTAATCATTCACCATCACTTTAAAAAATCTTTAATTATTTTGAAAAAATTTTTATGTGTTTTTTTCTCTTTCTTGTAAGAAATAGTCCAAAAGACTTCTGTATTTCACTCCATTGATAGCGTGAAGAGAAGAAATAACAAGCATTCTCTCAATGCATAATATAAATAGCGCTATTTATATTATGCATTGAGAGAATGCTTGTTATTTCTTCTCTTCACGCTATCACCTAGATAGTACTGCATCTGTCCCAACATGGATTTCACAAGCAATACAGCACTGAGACACTACTTCTCTTTTTAACAGATAACATTCTAAGAGGTTTTAATAGTGGTAAACACTACATTCTAATAATGCTAGACTTATCAGCAGCCTTCGACACAGTAAACCATAAAATATTACTGAAAAGACTAGAAGAAATTGGATTACACAACAAAACAATAAACTGGTTCAGTTCTTATCTAAAAAATAGGTTCTTTCAGGTTCAGATCAACAACGTATTATCAGAAAAAATCAATCTCAAAACAGGAGTACCACAGGAATCAGCCCTGTCTGCAACCCTCTTCAACATATACATGCTGCCCTTATGCCATCTACTAGCAGGATTGGGAATCATACACTACATTTATGCAGATGATATTCAAATAATTCTACCAATCGACGACAAAATAGAGAAAACATTAAATCTAGCTAACATGAACCTAGACATAATAAAACAACTGCTAAACCAAATGGAACTTGTGGTTAACATTGAAAAAATAGAATTTATACACTTAGAATGAAAAAATATCAAAATCATTCAAACACCAATAATACTCAAAAATCATTCAAACACCAATAATACTCAAAAACAACCAGAAAATTGAACTAGCTGAAAAAGTACGGAACCTTGGAATAATAATGGACCCCAAAATCAACCTAAAACAACACATATCACTAAAAGTAAAAGAAGGCTATGCAAAGCTCATGATCCTCAGAAAACTAAAGCTACTACTAACACCAGCTGATTTCAGAGCAGTACTTCAGGCACTAGTTTTCTCCAGCATTGACTACTGTAATGCACTTTTACTAGGACTCCCGAATACAACATTAAGGCCACTTCAAATACTTCAAAACACAGCAGCTAGAATACTAACCGGAAAAAGAAGGAGGGACCATATAACTGAAACCCTAGCTGAATTGCATTGGCTACCTGTTGAACACAGAATAAAATACAAAGTCTTATGTACCATATATAAACTAATACATGATGAAAAATCAGACTGGCTAAACACAGCACTATGAGTCCCACACAGAAACCTTCGTTCAGCAAACAAAGCACTTTTAACCAGCAAAACCCAAGTGAGAGAAAGGGCCTTATCGTTAGCAGGCCCCACACTTTGGAACATAATGCCTCTAGAGATTAGAGTACAAAGGGATCTCAAAACCTTTAAGAAAAGTTTAAAAACAGGGCTTTTAAAAAAAAAACTTTTTATAAAGAGACCGGAGAATAGAAAGAATAGGCAGAAAAGCACCAGCACAGCACTATTCTCAGAATGTGCATTAAAATAGTCTAATAACTCTATTTCACATCAAATGTAATTGTAAAACACAAAGATTATGTATTTTATCTGTGAATAGTATCTTACAGGTAGACCTGGTCATGACCGTTTTTCCAATCAATTGTATTATTTAATAAATTGTAACGGAACCTATTGTGGCACCTGTTAGAATGTACTATATAGTACACATCTCACCTACTTTAATTTATGTGCCTACATGTAAACCGTTGCGATGGTATATAACTTAGCGACGGTATAGAAAAGATTTTAAATAAAATAAATAAGTAAATAAATAAAAGGTGAGGTGAAAGAGTCTATTTTAGCCAAAAAAAATCCTTCAAAAAGTGTAAGAAGAATCAATTTGAAGAAAATAGAATAAAAAATAAGCATTGTCAAGTTAATGTAAAACATTGATAAGACAGAAGAAGAGAAAATTTGAAATGAAGTTGGCCATAGAGGCAAAAACTCATAATAAAAAGTTTTTAAATATATCAGAAGCAACACACCTGTGAGGGAGTCGGTTGGACCATAAGATGACTAAGGGGTTAAAGGGGCTCTTAGGGAAGATAAGGCCATTGCAGAAAGACTAAATTAATTATTTGCTTCCATGTTTATTAATGAGGATGTTGGGAAGATACCAGTTCCAGAGATGTTTTTCAAGGGTGATGAGTCAGACGAACTGAACCAAATCACTATGAACTGGAAAGATGTAGTAGGCCATATTGACAAACTAAAGAGTAGCAAATCACCTTGACTGGATGGTATGCATCCTAGGGTACTGAAGGAACTAAAAAATGAAATTTCTGATCTACTAGTTAAAATGTGTAACCTATCATTAAAATCATGCATTGTACTTGAAGACTGAAGGGTGGCCAATGTAACCCCAATATTTAAAAAGAGCTCCAGGGGCAATCCGGGTAATTATAGACCAGTCGGCTGTCAGTATTCAAAATGGCGCCAATAGCCTTTGCCCTTACTATGTCACAGGGGCAACCGGTGCCATTGGTTGGCCCCTGTCACATGGTAGGAGCACAAGATGGCGCCAGCCGTCCATTGCTCCTACCATGTGACAGGGCCAACCAATGGCACCGGTAGCCCCTGTGACATAGTAAGGTCAAAGGCTATCGTGCTATTTTGAATACCAGCATCCGATGGTGACAGTGCAGTAGATGGCTCCTGGATCCCCGCTAGACCACCAGGGAGTTTTGGAAAGTCTTGGGGGGGGGGGGGTGTCAGGAGGGGGGGGGGGGGGTTATAGTTAATTAAATTTTAGCCAGGAAACGACTAAGAATGGAACACATAAATGGATCGGGGGCCTCCCTCCTCCCTTGCCAAATGCAATGTATCTGTCCTCCCATGAATACGAATACCAAATGTAATATATGTGGTCCCTCTGCACATCCCTATCCAGCACTTACATGTATAGCCTCTCATTTCCCTTAGCTGGTGTATGTAACATATGTGTGCTGCTTTACTGCTGCTTCTTGTTAGGTGCAGGAGAACATTGTGGGAGAAAGAGAGGCTATTTATAGGGCTCACTATGATACTCTATATATGGACCATTGTAAGGGGACACTTTGAATGGAGGTGAGTTCAGGAGGTGGGTTGGGGTTAGGGGGGTGTTGTTACAGACACATTCAGAGTTATGCATTGTAAAATTGACCTCATTAAAGAATTTTTGACTTTTTAAGTGATGAAAAGGAGTTGATTTGTACAATGCAGCTAGCAGAGACTGCCTGTGAGAGAGCCTGTGAGAGAGTCGGTTGGATATATTGCCTCACAATGTTGCTTCCTATCTCTCTATTTTTAAATGAAACATCCCTTTTTCTGTGGACAAGCAGGATAGCAATCATCCACAGAAAAGGGTGACTTCATACAAAGGTGTTGAGATGGAAAATAGCTCTAGCAGAGCCCAGAAAATCCAAGAAGGTTTTTTGAGCATACCTGTGCATTCTCATGCAGATGCCGCCCACCATGCAAGTTTCCTCAGTCTTTTTTCTTCTGCTTGTCTGAAAAGACATATTCTGTTCTCTCTGTTTTCTAGCTGCTCATCAAAGATTTTGTTAGTTTATTTTTTTTTTCTTAATGAAATATTTTTCATTTTTTTCCATTTTTCTTTCTTGTGAATCTCCAAATTGTGTTGTTTAATTATTTAATAGCATTATGTTTTCATCTAGAATTGAGTTCAATCTCACCTTAGCCCTCTTCATGATGGCAGACAGTAAACTGGGCTTTAAAATGATGCCCTCACACCTCCTGCAAAGGTGTCCTTGTCCTATCAACCTGAACACTGTGTTTACTGTCTAGGCTTTATCCATGATGCCAAACTGTGTTGCCAGTGCCCAAATGTCCCCAAGGGCAAGAAAATCTAGAAGCTATACATTAAAAGAATTCTTAAGATTTACTCAAGCCTCTGGATCAATTGAGAGGAAGCCATTGCTGAGTGAGGGACCATTGCCAAAATCAAAACGTTAAGTCCTCTTATGCTAAGCACCATAACTCAAAGAAGTCTTAGTGCACCAACATTCCCCCTTCATTAAAGAGGGAAAAATGTGTATTCTTCAGCGCCAAACCACTCAGGACCCAAAACAGGCCCCAATGGTACCAACAACACAGCATTTAGAAAAGCACCTTTGGTGCCATTACTCTTTAGTCCAGAGACTTTGCTGGGACTGTCTACAAATAAAGGTACTGTATCCTTGTCAGTGCCAGCAATGTTTCAGTGCTGAGATTCAAATATTTGCAACAAGTTAGCAAATAAATTAGTTCATTCTGAATCTATGCCGATTCTAGAGAGTCAGATAACTCTTCTACTGGGAACCCCTCTGCCAAACATGAACATCATCCCTTCATGAGAAAAATGTGACTTGACTTATTAAAAAATTATTTTAACAATACACCAGATTCTCCACCTCCACCATCCCATCTAGAATAGATGACTGAGTTTGGAGTCTATTATCCCAAATTATGAAACTCAATCTATTCTGCCATATCAATCCAATCCATAATTCATCCATACTGAATTACAGGCTAAGCCTCAGTGTCAAAAGCAATTCCACTTACTTTACAGAAGGAGTCAGAACCAAGGGAAGATATATTTACTGTACTTAATTATATCCAATTCTAAAACAAGTTGTTGTTATTCCAGTTCACAGAATATTACAGGAAATCCAAACAAGGATGTGGTAGACACCCTTGTTTAAATTACCAGTAGTGAGGAAATTATTTCTCAAATACTATGTTCAACCTTATCCTACCCGTCAAAAAGTATAGCTTCCTCATGAGTTGGTAGGAGTGGAATCAGCATTGAAAAAAAGCAAACCATTTCAAGACATGTTCAAGCACCCATCCAGGAAAAGATACCAAGTTACTAGACACCATGGCAAAGAAGATTTTTTTGATCACTTATGTTAACATCCAGAATAGCTGAACATTGATTATATATGACAAAATACATATATAACTCATTTCAACAACTACAAGACATGTCCCCCAACAGCTGTCTTCCAGCTCTATGGATTGTTTTGCTCCTGTACTTCAAGAAATAGAAGAATGTGAGGAAAAAGCTAATTAGATCAGCTTATGATGTATATGATACATCTTCCAAGGCATCTGCAATAACCATTATCTAACTCCAGGCTGTTGCATGTGCAGGCCATGGCAGGCCTGCGGCTGGGCCCACTTATCCCTGTTTGCCTGCTCCAGCACCTGGTTCTGTTTCCTTTGTGGCTGAAGGCAGCCTCTTCTGGATTCGGGTTGCTCCCCATGCTCCCAGCTCATCAGCAGATGTCTCTGCTCCACAGCAGACCTCCCCACATGGTCCGCGGGGAGACGCCGCCATCTCGCACCATGCTCCTCCTTAGGCATAAGCGCTCATCAACTCTACCTTTAAAAGGGCCACGGTGGGAAGCCACTTCTCGACCCTGGATGATGACGTCACTGGGTCCCAGTATATAAGGCCAGGTCCAGCCACTGATTCCTTGCCTTGGCAACAGGTCTCCACGCTAGTCATGTGCTTAGTTGCTGTTCCTGCATTTCCTCCACTTTCCTGTTTCCTGATATGTTCCTGCTTCATCTATGTTCTTGTTCCTGACCCTGGTATTTGTTCCTGCTCCTGTGCTCCGTGTTTACCCTGCTTGTCTTCCTACTGATTGATACCTGGCAAGACCTCTGCTTCGTCTGACCACGCTACTGATTGATACCTAGCTTGACCTCTGCTTCGTCTGACCATGCTACTGATTGATACCTGGCTTGACCTCTGCTTCGTCTGACCATGCTACTGATTGATATCTGCTACGTCTGATTTTGCTCCTGCCTGTCTCCTGGTTTGACCTTTGCCTCACCTGACCATTCTGCATTTAACTCCTGATTTGATCCGTGATTGTCTTGCCTACACTTCCTTACCTGCCGCCTGCCCTGACTTCAACCTGCTCTACTATGCTCCTATTGAATCTATTCTGGACTTGGCCTCTCAGGCTTTGGCGTGTTCTAACTCGGGTGCCCTCTGTCTATCTCCAGTTTCCCTTGGCACCCGGGTCTCCGGGACTCTGACTCTTCCAGATCTGTTCTCCTGTTTCAACCATGACTGCTGGCCCCTAGATGATTACCTCATCACTCCCAAGAAGACCTTGATTTTTACAGACCACAAAAATCTTGAATACCTTAGTCATGCCCAGTGCTTTAATGCTCACCAGGCTCACTGGGCGTTATTCTTTTACAGGTTCAACTTCGAACTCCGGTATCACCCTGTGGAGAAGAATCTCTGGGCAGATGCCCTGTCTCGCTCCTTTGAACCCAAAGATGCTCCTGAACAACCCAGTCATATCATTGATCCTGCATGTATCTGCTTATCAGCTACCTTCCCAGTACTGGCCGGGAAAACTGTTGTTCCTCACCAGCTTCATGAGAGAGTCCTCCGTTGGGCAATTGATTCAAAGTTTGCCAGTCACCCAGGATGGGCGCGAACTGTCTCTCTCCTCCAGCAATTCTTCTGGTGGCCTACCATGGTCACGACACCAAAGCCTATGTTGACTCCTGCAACACATGTGCCCAGCAGAAGCTCCTGGTGGGTTAACCTTGGGGCCTTCTCCAACCACTTCCTGCTCCTGAGGAGCTGTGGATGCACCTCTCCACAGATTTAATTCTGGATTTACCTACATCAAAAGGAAACACAGTCATTTGGGTCATTATCGATAGATTCTCCAAAATGGCCCATTTTGTTCCACTTCCTGGCATACCTTCAGCCCCAGAACTAGCACGTCTCTTTTTTCCTCCATGTATTCTGCCTGCATTGCTACCCAAGTATATAGCTTTGGACATGGTCCCCAGTTCATCACTTGCTATTGGCGCACCCTATGCAGTAAATTTGGCATCAACATCAGCCTCACTACTGCTTACCATCCATAGGCCAATGGTCAAGCTGACAAATGAACCATTCCCTAAAAGCCTTCTTACATGCCTACATCAATGATTGGCAGGACAAGTGGGCAGAACGTCTCCCATGTCTACCCTGCTTGTCTTCCTACTGATTGATACCTGGCTTGACCTCTGCTCCATCTGATCATGCTACTGATTGATACATGGCTTGACCTCTGTTACATGTGACCATTCCTGCCCATCTCCTGGTTTGATCTTTGCTTTGCCTGACCATTCTGTATCTGACTCCTGGTTTGATCCATGCTTGTCTTGCCATGTTTCCTTACCTGCCACCTGCCCTGACTTCAGCGTGCTCTACGATACTCCTATTGAATCTACTCTGGACTTTACCTCTCAGGCTTCGGCCTGTTCTAACTCGGTTACCCTATGTCTGTCTCCAGTTTCCCTTGGCGCCCAGGTCTCCAGGATTCTGCCCCATCCAGATCTGTTCTCCTGTTTGTACCACCACTGCTGGCCCCTGGCTTGATTACCTCATTGCTCCCAAGAAGACCTCGTATGGAGGCCCACCTAAGTCCAGCTGGCCCCGGTACCCAAGGGCTCAACCTGTGGGGAATGAGGGCTGGTATTGGCGAAGCTCCAGCCGGCCTCTATCAATCAGTCAGCTCTGCCTGCCAACAGTGGGGACCCATAGGGCCTGCCCTACGGGTAGCGTGAACCCCACCTCAGCCCAGGGGTCCACCTCTTGCACAACACAGGCTTCAAATCTGTGTGGAGAAATTCACAAAATGCACAGGCAAAAATCTTATAAGATTTTATTAAAGATCACTGTTCCACTTTCCGTACCCTGCTATCAGTTTCAACTGAAAATCCAGATTCTGCCCAAACAAAAGGCTAAATATACCAAAAATGTATTAATCAATACTGACTGACCTTCTTGTATAAAACACAAATTGGGCATATGTTTGGTGCCCAAATTCAGTTTTTGAAATTATAATCACAGGTCAATCCATCAGGACACATATTCAAGGTATTAGTTTTAGTTTTACTTTGTTTTTTTTAAATTATTTTTATGCAAGTAAAACCTTACTAGATTGTTGTCTAGACTTCATGGGAGTTTGCCTGGATAACACACAAAGGAAAGCATTCCTCCTTTAGCAGAGAATACACAAACTGATCAAGCTAAGCTTGTCCTTACTCTTTCATCTGCCTGTTTCTAGATGAAGATGTTGGAATACATTGTACCAACAGTCCTTGTTACCCCTTTTGCATGTCTCAACATGAGACATGCTCATTGGTACCTGAAGTTTCAGTGGAACCATCTCCGAAAACCTCTTTCTCACAAAGTAAATATATCCAGCAATCTTATCTATTCTCTTTCATTGCAGAAGATTCTGCAAATCTGTTGCAAGGTCTGCCTTTTCACCAACTGTTTCAAATTACATAACCACAGATGTCCTCTAGACAATCTTTGTTGGCAAGGATGTTGGTCTCCACAGGAAAGATTGCTCCAAATTAATCATCTAGAGCAGAGAGCAATCTTCAATGGTCTAAAAGTATTCAATCTCTGGTTAAAGGGGGAAAGCGGTGATAATCCAAAAACACAACCAAGTGGCAATGATCTGTATTAGCAAACAAGGGGAAACAGGTTTATTCTATCTTTGTCAGGAAGCCTGTAAAATATGGAAATGGGCAATTTCCCAGAAAATGTATCTAATAGCTATTTATCTCCTGAGGAGCCAAAACAAACTAACAGGCATTCAAAGTTGCCAAAGGTCATGCTAATGATTGGTCATTGAGCCATCAGGTAGCACATGAAATATGTCAACTTTGGAGCACTCTGCAATAGAACCGTTTGCAATGTCATTTAAAAGAATGTTTCCATTTACTGCTGCAGGGCATCAGCAAGGAACAGTCCAGTGACAGATGCCTTTTCAGTTTCATAGAATCAGCAGTGTTTTTATGTGTGCTCTCTGATTTCACATCGTCACGACAATTTAAAAGTAAAGAAGAGAAAAAGGTCTGATGATTTTGATAGCCCTTTTTGACCTTGCAAAACACCTAAATCAGCAAACAATAAAACTGAGAATATTCCCAGCCCTAATCCCTCAGTGCAATAGAATCATTTTCATCGCAACCTTCAGTCTAGCTCTGACTGGATGGATGTTGAAAATCAGCTAGCATCTTCAGTGTTGCCTAACCAGAGTGCCATTGCACATTGCTGGTCTTCAGACCTGATCAGGTATGCCATGAAAAAAACGCTACTGCCTGGTACTCAGACCAACAACATGGTTCTTCTCTCAGCACCTCTTAGCAACAAGAGTCACCAGCAGTGGCTCTTAAATACGCAAGAACTTTTTTTCTGAGAATGTGTGCAATCATGCATGTCTCTCTTCTGTAGCTACTACATGAACGCTAGAGTGTGGTAATTAATGGACAGCATGCTAGTCCCCATTTTGTGTATACTGCATCACCTCATCTTCCCCTCCTGAGCTTCCTCCTTTGAGTCCTTCCAGGCTGAATGAAATGGGAGAGCATGCACTGAGCACTGGATGTGACTCATTCTGAGTATTGGGAGCAGCAGCAGTGGAGGAGCTCTGCTGTCACAGTCAGCAGCCAACGTAACTAACTAAGACCTAGAGTCATCATTTTGCTATAAATTTTGCATGAATAGTACCCGTGCTAAAAAAAAATGGGGCAGGATTAGGGTCATTTTTTAGATACTGTAACACATGCTATTTTACTGCAACATGCATTAGATTTAATGGGAGGTGCTCTGAGAAAGAGAGAGAGACAGAGAAAGAGGGGAAGAGAGAGAAAAACTCTTAATAAGGTGCTCATATATGTGAACTATTTATTTATACCACTGTAAAAGGGAAAACTTGTAACTTGGGGTGAGGTTTTGGTGGTGGCCTAGATTTTTGGGGGCAGTTTTACATGCACAGTCAGAGGGACAAACAACACAGTACACATCCGTGAAGATTTGATGTGATTTGGAGTGAAGAAAGGTACACAAAGATGAGATTTGTACAATGTACTCTCTACCTAGCTTGACAGCAACTAGCTAGAGAGTGCATCAAATTAGGTTGAGAGTTCATTGTACAGAAATCATCTTTGTGTACCTTTCCTCATGCCAAATCACATCAAATCTTCACTGATGTGTACTGTGCAGTTCGTACCTCTGACTATGTATGTAAAACTGCCCCCCAAAATCTAGGCCACAACCAAAACCTCACCTCGAGTTATTAGTTTTCCCTCCTACAGTGGTATAAATAGTTGTCTAATAGGTGTACCTCCTTAGAGTCTCTCTCTCTATCTCTCTCTTGCAATTTTTTGCATAAATCCCGTTTCAGGCATATCACACAGCAAAAGGCCAGGAAAAAAGGTATACTTATTTCCAGCATTAAAACATGTATTACACTATCACACACAATTTTAAATGTCCCTCATTTTCATAAACTCCTCCATTTTTACTACATTTTTAAAATGTGCATACGCATCTCGCGATGTGTTATTCATCACATGTGTTATGGCATTATCACAGGTGTTAGGGCCCTAACGCCTGCGATAAAGGCCTAACGTGATTTGATGAATGGTCCTGTAAGCTAGCTGCACATACCATCCTGACTTCTCCCTTCTCTCTTTTCTCTTCTCCTGCAGAGAGAGGGAACTGGTTGATTGTGACAAGTTCATACTTGTCTCTGCCCCCTCTTTCCCTTTGTTTTAAAATTTGGAAGATAAACTGCTGGGGTTTTCATTGCTTCTTTAGCTCTGTTTTTGACCATATGATTCCTCTCTGCGTTCCTGTTCCCTGCCCCATGGAGGCTGGTGTGCCGCACAACATTTGGATTAATGTAGTTGTGACTTGGGCTTGAAATAGTTGAGAAACATTGTCCCATAATCTCCCCTGCTGAAATGAGTAAGGTTATTCTAACATCGAGACAATACTCTACCAGAAGTTATTACATCTTTAAATGGAAAAACTAATTTTTGTCTGATGTTCAATAGTCAATCAGACTTCTTTCAAATGTCACATTTCCCTCTTACTTCAATACTTCTTAAGCTTTTCTTTCTTTTTTGATACTTCAACGTGGATTTCATTCAGGCACTGTATGTTGCGATTCTGCTTGCAGGCCTAGCCGCGAGCAGCCTCTTACTTCAGCGGCAGTGGCCGCCACTGCTGCTGCTTGTTCCACACTGCCTGCCTGTTCTCTGCAACCTGGAGGCCGCCCTTGTGGATCCCCACAGCAGGAGCCACATACACTGTGGCTTCCTGCAGCTAGAGCCACTCCCCTTGGGACCTGCATGGCGGCTGGAGCCACTCTCAGCCTCGTCTTCGTGTCCAGGGTGCCATCGCTCCAGCATCGGGCCTGGTCACGGCCTGGTCACGGCCTGCTCCGGCTCCCCCTCACGCTGCTTCAGCAGGGCCACTGTACAGGGTCCTGCACCTCTCCTGCTTCCTCCTTTTTAGGTGTGGGGCTGCGCCTTCTTCCCAGATTTAAAAGGCCAGTGAGGGAGAGGCCCTCCTGGCTCCACCTGATGATGTCATCTGGGAGTCGCCTCCTTAGTCCTACATAAGGCTCAGTTACCACTCATGCTTTGCCTTCACAAGGAGCTGGTCTTCCTGGACTTCCTGCATTCTTTGCTCCTGCTTGGCTTCTTCTTCATGTTCTTCGTGCGATCCCTCGTCGTCGTCATTTGCCCTGGTCTCTGTTGATGCCTCATCTGTCCTGATGTCTCCATTGTCCCAGTCCTGATGTTCCATAGTCCAGTCTTCATGTCCTGATGTACTTCCTGTCCAGATGTCTTCCCGGACTTCACCTTGATCCATCCCAGCATGGTCCGTGACTACCCGCATTGGGGCGTGTAGGGCGCTGGTGGGTCGTCTTCCATCTAGCAGAGCTGAAGACCTCCATGTTCCTTCCTGTCACCTCCAGGAATTGGAGTCTTCTAGGTTTCTCACTTGCTCACCCCGGCTGCTCTTCGCTGAGTGTCTGGAGAGTTCGCCATGATGTCTGGGATCTTCATCTTGGAGATCCGTTTTGTAAATAGTCCTCCGGTGTTCTGGCCTCCAGCTATTCCTAGAATCTTGCGGGCAGTGCTCCAGTGGATAGCCTGAGATCCGTTCTGGCCACTGCAGCCTCCTCCCCGGCTGTAGGTGTTAGCACCTTATCTGGAGTCTTCTCTATCTTGAGTTTTATCTTGATTTTAACTTGTCTCATCTTCACTTTGTCTGAGATTGACCTTCGTCTCATCCTCACTTCATCTGAGTCTGACCTTCATCTGAGTCTGATCTTCGTCTGTATCCCGTCTTTATCAGCATCCACGTTCAAGTCCTCATCCACCTCTGCCTCATGTCTGGCCTGCCGCCTCTGCCTTTACCCAGCGACAAATCTGAAAGGGCTTGGAGTGGTCGAAGGACTAATCAGAGGCCAACCTTGCATGATTGGTCTCACCGAGGTGTGCAGGTCGGCAGGGGCCTGGTGTCCACTCCATCCCAGACGAGGACCCATCTCGCCGCAAGGGCACACATTCCTCGTCCTGCACTGGGGAACACCCTCTAGTGCTCCCTTCCATCCCATTGCAACACTGTAGGTATTTCCCTTTCAACAGAAGGCTTACAATCTAAGAGCCTGATTTACTAGGATTTATCTCCCATTCTATGAGAGTAACTTTTAAACAGCCATATGGATACACATATGCACGTGTATACTGGCTCGCACCAATGGATGCGGCCATTTTATAACATATACATATATTTGCGTGCATGGTATAAAATCACTGTATGTGCATACATGTGCACACTATTTTATATAGATGCGTGGATGTGCATGCAAATTCCGCCTCTACCATGAAAGTGGGGGAATTTTAGTAGATATGCTCATTGACGCAGTTACCAGTTTCCCCAATTAATTCCCAGTTTGCCCATGTAAAGTATAGGACTTTCTAACCCCCTTAATTAAATAGCCTCCCTTTTAACCTGTTAGCCCCTACCCTTAAAATCCCATTAACCTCCAGTTTGTTTTGTTTCAGTACTTACATGCCATTCATAAAGTTACGTGGTAGGGGACCCCGTCGCAGGCTTGTGGGCATAAATAGTAAATACTTACGCACAGATTTCATTGAGAAATCTAGGAATGCCCATTCCCCATCCAGATCATGCCCACACCCAGTCCCCTTTTTGTAAAAATGTTTTTGTCTGCATACTTGCAACCTTTTTAAAAACCACGTGGCAGGTGATGGCCTGATTTCTACGTGTATCTCACAGTTTTGGTATGCATAGGGTTTTTAAAATTGATCTTTTTTTCTATGGGTAATTTGCTTTGTAAATGAGGCCCTCATTGTGTATCTCAAGCAGTGGATAGTGAAGTAACATACCTAAGGTCATGAAGAACCTCAGCAGGATTTGAACACTGGCTTCCCTAGTTCACAGCCTGCTGCTCTAATCACTAGGCTACTCCTTCCCAGATGTGGGATAGAAACTAACTCAATCACAGTTCATCTTAGTGCTATAGAAGCATGCTATTAGAATTCAGGATGAATTCTTATTTCCCAGCAATATACAGTAGCCAGATTCATGAAATGTCTAACTCGTCTAAAATCTCCAGTTAAAGATCCTCCTCCTCCTTGGGCTCTAAATATAGTTCTTGCTCAGCTCATGAAATCACTGTTCAAGCTTCTAGCAACAGCAGATTTAAAAGTCATTTCTTGGAAGTTTTTGTTTTTGATAACTGTAACTATTGTATAATGAGTAAGTGAGTTGTAAGCACTAATCTCCTACTTGTATATACAAATTATTCACAATAGAGTTGTATTGAAATCACATCATAAAATTTTACCAAAAATAATCTCTCAATTTTGCGTAAATCAAGCCATTGTTTTGCCAACATTTTTTGCAAGACCACATGCCAATAAGAATGGACAGGCTCTCTTTGGTTATTTAGGAAGAAGAAACAGAAAGTCTTCACAACTATTCATTTTCTTCAGCCCAGTCAAACAGGAGTTCTTGGTTGCAAAAATAACTCCAAATGGATTTCTGATTCAGTATAACAAAAGGAGATATAATAATCCTAGGGGGCGAAGCAAGATGGTGAGTGCTTGCTGATCTCTCTTGTTACTATGCACTGTTTTTCCTTAATATTAATATGCTCTACTGAAATGGTTAATTGATAAGGCAAAGTGAGTAGTCACCCTGCTGAGTCCTTGTATGATTCCAGATCGGAGCTGATGGAGTGGTTTGTAGTCAGAGAGAGTTCCCAGCCTGAAGTGTCCTTCAAGAGTTTGCCTTGCAGGAAGACATCAGGGAAAGACTTGCAACCATCCTCTGTGGCATCAGTCATCTCGTTGAGCCAAGAGGAAAGAAGGATGCTGATGGATCCTGTTGGGGTAGCTCTCGGTGCTTTGTCTGAGGTACAGGCTCTGTTCCCAGTCGATAACACCATCTTGCCTGTTGTTTTGAGGAGGGCCAAGAGGGGAAGCCATGGTGACAGTAGTTCTGAGGAGCTGATAGTCAGGATGCCGGTGGTTACCCATTGGGGAGCTCAAGATTCCAGTGCCATTCATTATGGGTCTTTATTGCAACAAGTTCTGGGTGAGATGACACAGTTCTTCTTTACAATGACTAAACCACAAGCTTATACACTGGAGGAGATATGGTTAGCTACTGAAGGCTTGGAGAGAATTGTGTCAGCCCAAATTGCTCAGATAGGTTTGACTATAAAGGATATTAATTTAAGATTTGCAAACAGGAAGAATCTTTGACCAAGTGTTCCAAGAGTTTAGATATAGTAGAGCAGAAAGCTGTGCAAATTCAAACTAATGTAACTGCTGTTATGAAAGATAATTGTGTGCTTCATAGAAGGTTGCAGACCCTTGAAAATATTTCTAAAGCAAAAAATCTGCAATTGATTAATTTTCCAAAACTTGACATAGTTTCTCCAAAAGAGAGGTTTAGGAAATACTTGATACAATTTTAAAAGTTCAGTTGAGTCAGTTCCACCGATTGCTCACGCCTTCTGTTTGCCTGCATCTAAAAAGGAGAAAGCTGGTGCTTTAAAAAATTGAACAGCTTTTTTAGAACACTCTGGTGAAAGTCAAATTCTTGTTGCAACTTTACTAGTCACTTTGGTATTGGAGCCTGTCAAGGTTTGGATAATGAAATTATTTTCAAGCAAAGAGATGAGTTCTTTTATCATTACAAAATTAGAACTTTTCCTGATGTACCATATGCCAGTCAGTTAAGACATAGGCAGCTTTTGCTATTAAAACCTAAAGTATTGCAGATTACCTAACTATCAGGTGAAATGTTTAGTCAGGTACTGTAATGTTAGTTATGGGCTTTTTGAGCCCAGTTAAGATTGCTGTAGCAGACACTTGATGGTTCCCTTGGTTATTATATGGGTATATCCTTCCATATAGTTAGTTAATGGGCTGGTGATTCACTGAGTGCTCACATATTTCTTATTTATTTTATAAATGTTCTTTGATTTATCTCCCCCACTCCACCCATAATTAGCGGACTTTTGTGTATTACTTTAGATAATACACTTTTCTATTTATATTTTTTCTTGTTATTTACACAATATAAGAATATAAGATATGCTACACTGGGTCAGACCAAGGGTCCACCAAGCCCAGTATCCTGTTTCCAACAGTGACCAGTGAGTCACAAGTACCTGGCAAGTACCCAAACATTAGATAAATCACAAGATACTATTGCTTATTAATTACCGAAATAGTAGTTTATGGATTTTTCCTCTAGGAATTTATCCATACCTTTTTTTAAACCCAGTTACACTAACTGCTATAACCACATCCTCTGGTAATGAATTCCAGAGCTTAACTATGCATTGAGTGAGAGAGATTTTTTTTTTTATTTGTTTTGAATGAGCTACTTGCTAACTTCATGGAGTGCCCCCTGGTCCTTCTATTATCTGAGGGGCCGATGCAATAAATTTGTGTAGAAAGTGGGTGATGAACAGTCAGCGCCCACTTTCTTAATGCGCCCCAGGTGCCCTGAGGGGGGGCGCCATGCAATATTTAAATTAGGGGGTCAAGTTAGCAAGGGGGCACCAGGGTTGCTTGCGTGCCCCTAGCACCTCCCCGCCAATGCGAACCCGATTGGCATCGGTAGTCTGCCAGTTAGGAAATCTGATGCCAAGTTTATCAGCGTCGGCTTTCCTAAATGCCACACAGCCAGGGGGTTCAGGAAACAGACGCCTGTCATTCAAGCATCTGTTTCCTGCACCCAACTGTAAGTGGGGGTTTTTTTTCCTGTTCTTTAACCTTATTTAAGTTTTTGTTTTTCCTCCTACTTAATATCGCAACGACGCCCTTTTTTTTTTTTTTGCATCTGGAGTGAATGCTAATAGCCTCAATCACATGCATTTGCATGTGATTGAGGCTATTAGACTCACTCTGCCTTGGACGCATGTTGAATAGGCGCTAATCCCCTCGGCTGAGCACACTGTATTGCATCGGCCCCTGAGAGAGTAAATCACCAATTTACATTAACTTGTTTAATCTTTTCATGATTTTGTAGACCTCTATCATATCTCCCCTCAGTCGTTTCTTCTTCAAACTGTACAGCCCTAACTTCTTTAACCTTTCCTCATAGGGCAGCCATTCCATGCCCCTTATTTTGGTCGCCATTCTCTGCATTTTCTCCAGTGCAGCTATATCCTTTTTGAGATGCGGTGACTAGAATTGCACACAGTATTCAAGGTGCGGTCTCACAATGGAGCGATACAGAGGCACAATGACATCCTCTGTTTTATTTGCCATTCCTTCCTAATAATTCCTAACATTCTGTTTGCTTTTTTGATCGCAATTTTCAATACAAGATAAGTTTCTTGGAATAGTTTTTTTTTTAAATATGATAAGAATAAAGAAAGAAAAAACAATAGTGATGTAAACCTCACAATGCTATCAATCCAACGTGAAAGCCCATCAAGTTTGGGCTATGGCAGCTTCCTTAGTCTATCTTCACTCTGCTTCCATAGAAGGTATTTATTTGCAAAGATGCCACCTGGTTTTCTGTCAAGACATTCACTGCTCATTACTGCCTAGAAACTGCTTCATATCAAAACAGCAGGTTTGGAAAGCATTTCTCAAAAGCATGTTCAATTAATTCCTTCAACTCTACCCTCTACCTCTTCAAAGTACAGATTCCATGTTATTCACTATTATATAAGAATATAACAAATTCTCTCATGCAACGCTCAGCTTAGAAGTACACACTTGAGTGGCTGATTACTATCCTGCTTGTCTAAGGAGAAAGCAAAGTTGCTTACCCTTAACAGGTGTTTTCCTTAGACTGCAAGACAAATCATCCACATGATCGCACCCTTCTCTCCTTAGAATTGCAAGTTAGCTTGCTACAAAGACTTAAGACACCTGTGTATGCTCAGAAGCTGCGTGAAAATACCCATGCATGCTCAAAAAAAAATATATGTCTTAGGTTTTCTGATCTCTGCAAGAGCTTTTTCTGTCTCAGCACAATCATATGACTGCACCCACATGTGGCTAATTTGTCTTGCTGTCCATGGAGAACAGCTTTTCCGGGTAAGCAGCTTTTCCTTCTATGCCCTCTCATTCCTGAAGACATCTCTCATAAAACCTGAATAAACATGCTGAGGCTGTATGTGCTGCAACCTAACAAACTGTTTGCAAAGCTAAAAATAAATAAATAAATGTTTCCCTATCTCAGCTCTGGGTGTTCTCGTGTATTATTTCTGTTACCCTTTCAGTAAAGTATGGTAACAGGGTCAATGTGTAACTTAACATAGAAAAAGATATAGAAGTGATATCTGCTGTATTTGTTACAGTACTTTTTTTTTTTTTTTTTTTAAAGAAAGACACTTTCTTATAACTTCTCGTTTTATTGCCTCTTCAAGCCAGGCAAACTGACATGGCTTTAAAGAGCAATATTGTATTCCATTTTTCCTTTCAGTTTAATGAGCCAGTTGAAACAATTAGTATTACTATTATTTAAAAAAAAATGTGACTGTAGAATAGAGTAAAGATGAATCTGTTTTTACAATGTAAACCGGAGTGAAGGCAACTCTGCTATACCTCGGTATATAAAAAATGCTAAATAAATAAATAAATAGTAGATAACAATCATCCTTTTAAACAATATCACTGCTCTCATTAGGAGTTCACACACATAAGCAGGTCATGCGTTTGCATACAGTGGGCCCGCTTTGCCCATCACATGCAGATTCTCACTCCTGGAATGATGGACTCAGACTTCCCCCAGCCCCTTCCACATTCCTAAACTGACAGGTTTATAATCTTTTGGGTATTTGTTTTCAAGTAAGACAATCCAGGATTCGTGTAAAGGGCTTCCACAAATAAAACCTCACTGTTCATTAGCTAAAAGAACTAGATTCTGCATCCAACTAATATGAAGATATATCAGTGGAGTATCACTGGATTCTAACCAATAAAATTTGTATTAGTTTGGAAGCAGAATTGATCACATCTTCTACTCGGTTAAAGCAGAACATGTTTTGCTTCCTAATTTAAATGTATAAACATGAATTAATCAAAACCATAATCTCAACTAAGACTAAAACAAACTTACCTTGCTTTTAAATGTGTATCTTCAAAATTACACAATAGAATAAAAACAAAATTAAATCTCTCAGAATTATAATCAAAATACATATATATTTTAACAGCAACTGATAATGTGACATTCACTGAACATTTTACGGAAATACTTATTCAATTTACTTCCAAATTCACTTATTCAATATTGAATGAAGTGTTATTCATTCCAGCTGTCTCATTGACAAGTGCCATAGGCAACAATGTAATTCTGTCAAAACCTACATTTTGCTTAAAAATCAAGTTATTTCTCAAATCTATTAACACCCAAATTAATTTTATTGAATCCTCCTAACTAAATGTACTGATATGGATCAAAACTGCAGATTAATCACAGCAAATAAAGGTTTTGCAGAATCAGGTTTTAAAATACCTTCATGTACTATAATGAGAATATTTCTAACTTTTTAAACTTTATTTTATTATTCATGAAATTTTCCAAAACAACTTCAAGCACCTTGAGAAGAAATATTAAGGCTTATAAAGGAAGAAAAAAAAAAAAGAAAAGAAAATAACCAACCATAGATGTCGTCCAGACTAGAATATATATCAAAAGGAAATATCAAGAACGCATTAAAAAGGCAACTCAATCCCAATACAGTATTCTTCAAATAAAGGCAAATAGCTACTTGGGCAGTAGAAAATTATATATGTAAAGGAGAATTAAAGGAAAGTTCAAGCTACTGATAGCATTGTATTCCCAATTCCCAGACTAACTTTAAATTACTTTGAGGAGTATTATGGGACAGGTCTACTCCTGGGCTGATCATTTAATAGGCTATTGAAAAATACCACAAAATAAATGATGTCTGGGACAAGGCAAGAAGAACAATGGCCTCTTGACTCTTTTTCACCTCACTCTCTGAACCTGAAAAATCATGTAGAATCTGTGATTCTGGAGCAAGAAATAATAAGAGCAAATACAACCTAAAGGCAGGGTTCAACTGCTGAGTGGTGATGGCAACAAGGACATCAAAAGTGGAGCACTGGAAATTGAAAGTCTGAGCTGAGAACTAACATGGGTAACCAGTTCTTCAGCCTCTCCCTTCCTCTGCCCTTTCACAATAGCACCCCAACAAAATAAATACACAAAGTATTGGAATCTAATAGGCCACAGCTTTATTAAATCTAGGTCTCTTTCCGGATATATTGAAATGTGCTGCTGTTAAACCAATTTTTAAAAAACCCCAAACTAGATATAACAGACCCGTGTAATTTTAGACCCATTTCTAAGCTGGCTTTTATTGCCAAATTGTTAAAAAAAAGTTGTTAATCAACAACTTACAGAGTACTTAGATACCAATAATATTTTATATGCCGCACAATTTGGATTTGCTGAGCCTGGCCCCCATATTATATCCTGAGGCCAAGAACTCAGTCCCTGCTGTCCTTCCATACCACTGGTATGCTGCACACTGGAACATGGGTGAGTGTGGCGTGTAAACAGCTAATATATTTTATAATACATTTTCTTCTTCCACTTCTATTGTTTATTTACTTAGTTGTTGTTTCAGTTTTTTACCCTCGTTCGATGTAAACCGATCCGATATGGTTATTACTATGAAGGTCGGTATAGAAAAGTGTTAAATAAATAAATAAGCAAATTATCTTCTCAATATCAAAGTAAATAAAAGAATTACTTCCTGCCATTACCGAGCAATGAAATGCAGATCTTTTGCTTCGAATCAGCAGAAGCAAAGGGTTCTGCTGAGTCACTAAAGAAGAACTGCAATTGGCCATGTGAGATCATTCTGCCTGCATAGCTTCTGGCTGACCCACACTTCAGAAATGGTCATGGGGAGAATTGCTTTGAGTTTTCTAACCTGACAACAGAGTTTTCTAAATTGAAAATGGCAGATTTACTCCAAAAGATCTGATTACTTATGCCTATAGTGCCTTGTACAGCAGAGGTGTCCCTATGACCCGTAGTGCATGAGATCTCTTCAGCCGGTTAGCTCAGCTGGTCAGAGTGATCTCTGGATTCCAGCCTGTGGTGGATTGCTACTGCCTCTGACAGTGAGCACAGCTTGTGAGACTGGAAAATTGGGCATCCAAATGGCAGATGAAATTTAATGTGGATAAGTGCAAGGTGATGCATATAGGGAAAAATAACCCATGCTATAATTACACAATGTTGGGTTCCATATTAGGTGCTACAACCCAATAAAGAGATCTAGGTGTCATAGTGGATAACACATTGAAATCGTCGGTTCAGTGTGCTGCAGCAGTCAAAAAAGCAATGTTGGGAATTATTAGAAAGGGAATGGTGAATAAAACGGAAAATGTCATAATGCCTCTGTATCGCTCCATAGTGAGACCGCATCTTGAATACTGTGTACAATTCTGGTCGCCGCATCTCAAAAAAGATAGAATTGCGATGGAGAAGGTACAGAGAAGGGCTACCAAAATGATAAGGGGAATGGAACAACTCCCCTATCAGGAAAGACTAAAGAGGTTAGGACTTTTCAGCTTGGAGAAGAGATGGCTGAGGGGGGATATGATAGAGGTGTTTAAAATCATGAGAGGTCTAGAATAGGTAGATGTGAATCGGTTATTTACTCTTTCGGATAATAGAAAGACTAGGGGGCACTCCATGAAGTTAGCATTGGGCACATTTATTTATTTATTTATTTCACTTCTTTTACTATACCGATACTCAGGACGAGGTCTTATCGTACCGGTTTATAATATAACAGGGGGAAACCACTTTAACAACTAAGTGGAAAGGTAAAGTTACATTAAACAGGGAGTGAGAACATGGGAGATGGGAAAACAGGAGAGATTTTAAACGATGACAACTGAAGAGTGATAAAATTAACAATTAACAAAAACAATATAGTAGCGAGACATAAACAGATATTATCTTAGGCTAATATTAACATAATATATCTGGGAGGAGGAGAATTGGGGAGGTGAGCAGGGGGGGGGGGGTGTCAGGGCAGGGGCTGGAGACGGGGAGGGACTGAACGGGGAGATTTAAAACTAATCGGAGAAAGTTCTTTTTTACTCAACGCACAATTAAACTCTGGAATTTGTTGCCAGAGGATGTGGTTAGTGCAGTTAGTATAGCGGTGTTTAAAAAAGGATTGGATAAGTTCTTGGAGGAGAAGTCCATTACCTGCTATTAAGTTCACTTACAGGTGAATTTTCAAAGAAGTTGTGCGCATAAGTGTAACATACCATTATAGCAATTTTCAAAAGCCATTTATGCGCATAAAGTGCACTTACACAGGTAAATCCTGTGAACAATTCAATGGCATAAATTGTAGCAATTTTAAAAAGCCCACTTACATGAGTAAAGTGAATTTACACGCGTAAAATCTAGTTTTACGCGTGTAAATGCTTTTGAAAATCAGGCCCACAGAGAATAGCCACTGCCATTAGCAATGGTAACATGGAATAGACTTAGTTTTTGGGTACTTGCCAGGTTCTTGTGGCCTGGATTGGCCACTGTTGGAAACAGGATGCTGGGCTTGATGGACCCTTGGTCTGACCCAATATGGCATTTTCTTATGTTCTTATGTTCTTATGTAGGTAAATGCCTGTCAGCCCCACTGCTTCTGCCTCTTCCAGGTATGTTATCATCCTAAACAGGTTGCTGTTTATCATACTGACTTCCTGGGCCTCACTGCATCTGTTGCTGGTATCCACACTATGGGAGTGGGATGACAGTGAGTGAGGGAATGCTCGGTGGGGGGAGAAGGAGGGAGAGTGAATGAAGAGATCAGAGAAAAGCATAATAAAGATGAATGGAAAGAAAAAATGGAATGAGGAGAAAGTGGATAAGAGTGAGTGAGGAGATCGGAGGGGAGATAAGTGAATAAGGGGGTTGGTGGGACTATCGGTTATGTGAGAGGTGGGTAGAGAGTGAGTGAGGGAATCAATATTGTGGGATCAGAGGGATTGTGAGGTATGTGTGAGATAAGAGTGGGAGACAGTCTGTGAATGAGACGATTGGCGGAGGCAGGGAAAAAGTGAATGAGGGGAAGGAAATGGAAAGGGGGGGGGTTATGGTGGGGGGAGGAAGAGAGTGAATAAGGGGAGCACATGGTGCTGCTTATTTACTTCCTTCTCTAAGGAGGCAAAGAGCGGGATGCACTCTTGAATTTCACTTTCCCCCACACTGTATGAGGAGAGTGAGTGGTGCATGCTAGTCTGCACTCACCCCTAATGGCAGAGGATAGCCAATTGATTCTGGTTCAAAGAGGAGGCCTGTGCCTTACTGGTCAAGGAGAGAGAGGAGGAGAGATGGTACAGGGAATTACTGACCATGAGGAGGATGTGGGGTTCGAGAACCATCAGGGATTGGGGTGAGACTTGGGGACGGTAGGACCACTGGGGGATCATGGAGGATTTGAGGAGGGGCTTAGGATTGAGAACTAGGATCATTAGGGCAGGAGGAGGAAGGCAGACAAAAAGTCTACATGCCTCCTCTTCCTCCATACCTCACTGGTCCTCTATCCACAGTCCCCCAACAGTGTTCAACCCCCAGTGCTTACTGAGCACAAGCCATACTGTTAAATTGATTTCTGGTTTGGCTTCAATGATCTGAGATTGTTATTATGGTCATGTTGTGTAGGCCTTATTTTATTTTCTGATCATTCTTTTGTAGGGATTGAATTGGATGGTATACAGATGGATACTTCTTAAGGGAATTGGTCAATGAATAGATCTTTGTTAAATGATCTAGCTTTCATAGGGAAAAGTGTCATGGCTTGGAAAAAGTATAACATTTAATTGCAGTAACTAAGCTGGTGTATTTATTGTTTGGGATATCACCAAAGCAACCTTTCCTTTGTGGCATCTAGGAAAAAAGTAGATCCAAGCAAAAACTAAGGTCTTAAAAGCTGAGCTGGTAAAATTAGAAGAAGTACACAAAAAAGAAAAGGGACAATGTTACATTAGGGAATTTAATTATAGTTAGAAATGAGCTTAACTCTGTGGCAGCCTGTCAGATGGCATATTATTTGCATCTAACAGAAAGGCACTTTTATGATCATGCTAATAAGGCAAATAAATGACTATTGAGACCATTAAAGAGAAATAAAATTAAAAGAAGGATTAATAAGGTTAAAATGATTTCCAGGAGCATAAGATACAAGTCCAGTCAGTTTGCAGATCGTTTTGTGACTTATTATAAGTTATTATACACCTCACAATAACAATCTTCCCAGGCAGTGCTATCAAGCTGAATTGAGAATGAGTTTACCTAAATGGGTTGAACAAATTGAGAAGAATATTTATAAACCATTTATGTAGGAAAGTTTTCAAAATTGATCATGAATATAAAGAATAAAAAAGCAGCTGGGCCAGATTGCCTGTGCACAGAGACAAATCATATTTTCTGTGCATAAATCTCCGAACTCCATGTTCAGCACCAGAGACTTAACCTCACTAACTTTACTTCATCTCTGACCAAGAGTTAAATTTGCAACGCTAAGAAAGCATGTCAATACTATGTGCCTCTCAGCATAATAGCTAATGCCTTTATTAACAAGGGATTTATGTGAAGATGCACTCATTTGTGGAAACAATTTGTTTGTGTGCTCAATTCTTTCCTAAATTGGGAGGAAAGTTGTATGCACAAAAATGTGTACACGACCATCCATTCATTTATATGCTCAACCAAATGCACCTTTTTTTACATAAAGGCTTGAGTTATATAACTTCTTGACAAATTGGATAGTCCCTGTTCTATTGGAGGTCTTTAATGACATTCTGCTGAGACTGAAACTTTCTCGTTCCTTTTTCAATGTTGCCATCTCTGATACTCCTAAAAAGGGGAAACATACATTGCTAGGTTCTAAGGGTCTGATTTTTTTTTTTTTTGTAACTCTTTAATTATCATTTTAAATCAAATTACAATTAAATGCAACTTGACAGGCAAAGGTACATAAGAGATCAAAATAAAACAAGAGGAAATTAAAGTAATAGCAATTATGTGATCTCAATAGTACACTGTCAGACCACCAAGGGCCTGATTAAATGCACTTTAGTCGAGTAAGTGGGCTTTTGAAAATTGCTACGATATATGCAATTGTATTGTCCATAGGATTTACTCGTGCAAGTGCTGTTTACTCGAAAATTGCTACAATAGTATTCTTACATTTATGTGCATAGCTCCTTTGGTAAATTAACACCTAATTGTATACCTGTTTCCCTTCTAAATATTATTAATAAGATAATTGCCATGCCTGGGCTATATGTCATTTAATTGGATTATTTTGAATAATTATATGGTTCTCTGATTGTAATAGATTCAGTTTTCATACTTTATACCCTTGGGTGCCAACATTTATTTTATTATATATTAATTTTTTATCTTTTTGTATTTATACTTTTTATAAATGTAATATTAATATATTTACCTTAAATTTTTACTTCTATTTACTGTTGCTTTTTATATGTGCCATTTTTTATTTATTGTAATTATTTTATTAATATAAATTATTTATCCTCTTTTTATATGCACCACTGTTTTTGCTTTTCAGCCTTATTGTGGTTCCTCTCTCTTCTTGTCAGCTTGGATAGCCTCTGTTCTATTGGAAGTCTTTAATGACATTCTGCAAAGACTGAAACTTCCTAATTCCTTTTACTTTGCTTCCTTCTCTGTTATTCCTAAGAATGGAAAAGATACATTGCTATGTTCTCTAATTATACACCTGTTTCACTTTTAAATGTTGATAATAATATATTAACTAATGTAATAGAGTTTTAAAAAGTAGAAATTAATTAATGATATCCCTGGGAGAATGTCCTTGCTGTAGAGCAGTTGACATGATCAGATTGGGCTGGTTGCAGAGGCAATGTCATGTGCAGATGGGAAAGCAAAACAGCAGGGATTGTCTTTAGAAGCCATGAGATTTTTTTGTTTATTTCAGCAGTGGCCTGAGGAAAAGGGTCCATGACATAATAAAAATGGAATTGTCAGTTCTATTTTTATAAAACTCACTACAAGCAAAACTGAGCACACACAAGATATGCGAAAGTGAGAGTAATAATTTCTGAAAATGTAGACATGGTGCTATGTTATTTATACTATTATTTCTCTAATGGTTACTTCAGAACTCAGTTCAGTGATCCAGTGAATGAGGATCAGTGAAATGGATCACTGAACAGAACTTGTGGAAGACAAATCATGAGAGAGTAGTTAGATATCTTTATCATTTTTTTTTTTTAATTACAGTACTATGTTCTGAGCCAAGGAGCACCTAACCTGGGATTTGAAGAGACAAGAAGAAGATGAAGAAAGCATGCCAGTACAGCCTAGCATTCTTCCAAATATTGCTTCAGAACTATGAGTTCAATATGTAGACAATAGTTAAAAAAGACTGCAAGGTCTATATTAGACACAGTCTGGATAGTAAAGTTAGCTTGATAAATTTATCCGGCTAACTTTAGAGGCATATTCAACATTGCAGTCACACTATTGAATACAGCCAGCTATCTTAGACCCAGATTCATCATTTTGCTATAAATTTCACAGGAATAATGCCCAGAATAAAAAGGGGTGTGGTTATGGTAATTTTCAAGATACTGCAACATGTGCTATTTTAGTACATCACATAGGAATTTTACTGCAAAACTTTTGTTTTGATGCAGTAAAGGTTACCACAGCAGAGTTCACACTGCTTAAAGCACTATAGGCTATTGGAAGCTGAAGTAACTCATCCAAGTCATCCTGAAGCTCCCTGAAAAAGGAGTGTTACTCACTCCGAAACCCTGCAGAGTTGGAGGATTAACTTCAGGACTCAGATAAGTGCACATTAAATGTCATTTTGTGCACTATCTTAAGTTTATCATAGCAAAGCGATTTGGAGCCTGTACAAAGACTGTGGTGAGGAATAACTGATGATTAAACTGGATATTGTGCTTTAAGGCTATACCATATAATTTCTAGCCTGTTGCACTACAAATACCAGGTCTCAGTGTCATTATAGGTTTTACCAATATAGCCAGTGACAAGACACATATGATGGTCATCCACACCTCCTATATATAACATTACATGAGTCATAAGTAGCAGAATTTTTTGTTGTTAAACTTTTGTTTCGGGTTTATCACACAGCATAACTCCAGGAAAAAAAGTGTACTTGTTTCTGGCAATAATGTGCATTAGGCTGTTGCATGCAACATTAAACACACCTCAGTTTCATAAACTTTGCCCAAACTCCTCGAAGTGAGGATGTGATGGTGATCTAGGGTTTGGGGGCCAGTTTTACTTGCAGAGTGAGACATACAAACAATACAGTAGCCCTCAGTAAAGATTTGACATGATTTGGAGTGAGGAAAGTCAGACAAAGATGAGATAACTTCAATGTTCTCTTGCCCTAGCTTGATAGTACCCTGGTAGATAGTACCATCAAGTTAGAGTGAGAGAACACACCTGACAAATAGATGGAGAACATCTTGAATGAGCCCTCAAGCATCAAAGGAGCCTGAGATGCAGAGAAGCTTTCTTGGGTAGAGGTCCTGGGTAAATTGGATCCTGGGTAAATGGGATCTTGGATCAGCTTTGCTGCTCTCGGTAATCGGGAGAGGCTGATTTGTTGTAACGCCGATGACACCAGACGCTATGCAGCCATCAACTCCAATGAAGACTCAGCCAAGACAGTTTGCTGCTATAACCGCTCCCTCAACTGGGTCAAGGTAGAGACAAAGTCATGGATGACCGGTCAACCAGCTCAATATCCTCAGGCCAGTCTAGACATCCCATTCTCCAGACCACATGATTGCTGAGAATGATGCATGGACATCACTCTCATTCAAGCACTGGAGCTCTATGGAGTGGTTACCCTAAAGGTAAACCTTATGGTTTGTGGCCCAAAAACTATTCAAGAGATGTTCTGGATGGCTATGGAGCTTCCAGCACAGGCATCTCTTCAGAAGCCAAGTCTGCACTAATGAGTGGTTCACCTTATTATCCAAAAGGGATAAAGACTTCTTCAGGAGACCCTGCTTCATCTGAAGTATCTGCTTTCATGACTGATGGAGACCTGATGGATCAGTTCCAAGCCCTCGAGATGACAAACCCAAATTGTATAAAGTCTTCTAAGGACAATAGATTGTCGACCGTAAGGTACTGGGCCTATTCAGACTCCAGTACCCATATGTCCCTGTATATGTAATGAATTTTGTTGAGGAGAACAAGATGCCTGGTTGGCAGAATATGCTGATGGGACAATAGTCAAAGACTCTACTAACCCTCAAGGTGTGAGGGAGCATTTCGATTACCAAAGGACCCTCGACCAGAAGGTAGCAGCGATGCACCTTGGAAGAAATATCTACACACTCGCTGTTGTTTATTATCGGTGTAAAAGGGATCAGAAACCTCACTCTATTAATTGTCTCCTCCCTAATGGAATTAATATTAAAAAGCTGAGCCCTGACCACTATGAACCGCTAAAGCTTCCTAAGAAAGAAGATGATGAGGTGGAGGACTTGATTACCCTTTGAAGTGGGGTAAGAAGAAAAGAATTGTCTCTGTTTACCTTACTAGGGTGTCTATTTGTTTTCTGTTGTCTCTTCTATATGTTTGTGAATTCTTCCAGACCTGTTCCAGTTAGCCTTATGAGGCTGCTGTTCAATTATGAAAGACTGTTGCTCGCCCTCCTCGGGAGGGTCTAATGGAGGGTGGACTGTTCTTCCCTGAGAAAATATTCTTCTTTCAAGTTGATGACCTGGCCTGGACTAAAAGTCAAGAAGGCAAGAACATTTTCAGAATATTATTTATTATTTAACATTTTTCTATACCGACCTTCATGGTTAAATACCATATCAGATCGGTTTACATCGAACAGGGGTAGATAACTGAAACAACGGAAGGAACAACTTTTTTTTTCCTAATCAAAGAAAAAACCAAAGAAACAAAAGTTACATTTAACGAGGACTGTGAACTTGGAAGCTTAGGCAGCTGGAAGAAAAACCCTTAGCGGGGTTCATACTTAGATCTACCCTAGCGGGAAGGTTAAATGTTTAATTTTACCAAGAATTGCAATATGTTTATAGTACGACATGTTTTAATGTTGAATTTATTCTCTACATAGTTTATAAAAGTTTAACAAACTTCATAAAAAGTGGTATTTTTGATATATTTATTGCATTATTCCTTGATTATTAATTTCTTTATAGGGGAAATCCTTTTTCATTGGAATTGAAACCCCTCATTCAGAAGTATTATTTATTTGCAGAAAGAGGCACAGTTGATGGAAGTAATTCCTCTGAGAATTTATTTTAGTAGGTTATGTGCAAGGAAGCAGGAAGGAGACTTCTTATGAGAGTGATTTCCATCCGACAATAATGTATTCAAATGTACTTAGTGTCCCCCTGCCGGGGATGCCCAATGTGAACAGGAAAAAGGTACCTGTGAACTTTCCATCCTCTTCAGCCCCTCCCAACCTGGATGGCTGGGATTGGTTTTCTCATTCTATTAGTTAAGCTAGTTTAATATTTGGTGTAGTCAGTTTCAGCTAGCCTCAGAGGAGTAAGGATGCTATGTATCATTTCCCTGGTGAGGCCTCCTGCCTCATTAGGAAATGTAGGATATCCCCCCACAATGCAGTCCCTGCCAGAGGATCTCCCTTATATTTCTAGCAGTAAGATAGATTTTTGCTGGATTCTCTTTTGAGACTCCCATGAAGGGGCTTGAAGACCTGTGAGCCTCACTCTACTCCTAAGGTGAGGTAAGCACCAGTGACAATCCAACAGCATGAGATTTTTCATGGCTAAAATGTATCCTATTTTAGACAGGACTGTTGTTTAAACCTTGCCCCTTTAGAGAAAGTTCCCACCAGCCACCAAGGACAAGGGCTGAAGATTTGTAAGTCTCACTCTACTCCATAGATGGGGTAAGTGCCAGTGACAGTGCTGCGCTCCTGCTCGCGGGAGCTGTCCACGGACCTTCCAGCGTGGCTGAAGCCGCCGCCAATGTTTTTCGTGGCAGGGGAGCCGCAGCCTGCCTCTCATCTCGCCACAGCAGAGAGCCGCGGACTTCGGCCACCTGCAGTGGCAATAGCCACCGGCCTACTCCTCAGTGGCATGGGCGCCGCCATCTCTCCACCTCCTTGTGCGGCAGGGAGCCGCCTTCCATGTCGGGGCATGTCCTGCGGCCTGTTCCTCCTCCTGCTCTTGCAACCTTCAGTGGCAGGGTGGATGCTGTCCAAGGTCCTGCACTCCTTCCTGTTTCCTCCTTAGGGGCGAGGCCATGCCTCTCTCTTCAATTTCAAGGGCCCGTGGGCACCATAGGATTTCACGACAGCACTGGGAAAGCTTATTCACTCAGAGTAAACGTGGTATGCTAAACCTCAGGAGAGCAAGAGAAGGGACACATACCCAGAAAAGAGAGGCATCCATAAACATCACAGCTGTATCTTTCGTATCTTGATAAATTGAACTTTACTTTCACTTTAAATAATCAGTAAACTTGTATTTTAATAGCCAGCATCTTGTCTTGCCTGTTTATTCCAGGATGTCACAAATACCACACTACTACCCAGGCCATAAGCTTTATCTTTTCCCCATAAAAAGGATTCACCATTGGAACAGAGAGTAATGTTATGGGAGAAGCGCTAGCTGAAGTAGCCCTGAAGAATAAACAAATGTGTGTGCCTTTGGGACATAAACGTCGCCCAACAAAGGGTTACATACATGCATCTTTTTTTCTCCCCTGAGCTAAATCTAACTCTGGATCTGCCTGCTTGCTACCCGGGTTAAACGTTTTTATATTGTTGATGCCCATGTATACTTGTAATTGGGTAAGGGCTGGGCAATTCTCAGACAGTTTACCTGGGTAAATCGTTATCTATAAAATGTTTCTGAAAATTGTACCCTGCCTACCCCCCCCCCCCCACCCAATATTTTATCTCAGTTTAGCCTTGGATCTGTTGGATAATGGATTATAGCATTGTACTGGGCTCCTTACCTCAGGTGTAAGGGAATGCTTTGGCTTCTGCACCCTTCCCACTATCACAATGTACACATCAAGGATGCCCATGATCCCCTATTGTGTTTGTTTAGCATTAAAACCATTGGTTATCTTGATTTGAAGCTCTGAAGAAGTTTTAGGGATTAAAAATCAGTGAAGAAGTGTATTTTGTTTGCTAGTATGTAGTAGAGATGTGCATCGTTTTTTGTGTTCGTGTCGTTCTTCGTTTTTCGGCCGCCATGGAAAATGTCGTTTTTTTTCGGTTTGGGTCTTTTTTCTCGCGAAAAATCGATTTTTAGTTAGTGCGCACTAACAAAAACTGTTAGATTTTGTTACTTTTTGTTACTTTTTGTTAGTGCGCGCTAACGGGAGTTAGCACGCACTAACGGGGAGTTAGCGCGCACTGACTCCCGTTAGTGCGCACTAATCGGAATAACGAATTTTTGCGAAAAAATGGGAAAATCCTGATTTTTTTCGGGCTCCCTGAAACATGCCGAATTGGACAATTTCGTTGCAATTTTCCAATTCGGCAAAAACAAATGCACATCTCTAGTATGTAGATGATACCTTATCTGACAGATTCTGAAGATTCACTCCCAGGCCTGCATTACACCAGTGTTAATGCAGGTAAACCCTGTGTTAGCCCTCACATATGTCTGTGTTAGGGATGTGCAGAGCAAAATTTTATGTTCATATTTTTTATGTCCGAAAGGGGGTCCCACTTGCGGCCAATATGGACATAAAAAAAATCCAATGAGTTGGGTATATGTACATATGTGCAAAAAAAAATTTAAACCCCCTCACCCTCCTTAATCCCCCCCCCAGACTTACCACAACTCCCTGGTGATCGAGCGAGGAGTGAGGACGTCATTTCTGCAATCCTTGGCGAGAAGCATGTGACGTCGGTGGCACGTCGAGTGACGCGGCGTCACGTGATTCCCGGCTCCTGACCCCCCCAAGCTGGCCAAAAGTTCTTTTTGGGCCGAACGAGCCGTCCGGCGCGAACGAGCCGGGAATCACGTGACGCCGGCGTCACTCGACGTGCCGCCGACGTCACATGCTTCTCGCCAAGGATTGCAGAAATGGCGTCCTCACTCCTCGCTCCATCACCAGGGAGTTGTGGTAAGTCGGGGGGGGGGGGATTAAGGAGGGTGAGGGGGTTTATATTTTATTTTGGCTCAACAATCGCGATTTCCCACATATCGAACATATCTATGTTCGATATGTGGGAAATCCGATCGTTTATGTCGAATCAATTTTTTAAGTAAAAAAAAAATATGAGTTGCGTTTTACTAATGCGGTCAATCCGAATGCACACCCCTAGTCTGTGTTAACCTGCAAGTTAAAATTAGCTTCCATGTAAAGAATGTTAGTGAACTGACATGTAATTGCAAGCAAACTGCTCATTCATATTACAATGGTGATAATACAAATCACTTTAGGAAATGTGATTTGCATTAACCTTCTGATAATGCAAAACCTTAATGGCACCACCCTAAAGAATTTCTACTCTTTCTCCTAGATTCATTCTTTTATATGTCAAAGACAGACTTACATCCATTCTATACACTTTAAAGCACTTTCACACATGTTTGTTTTATATTCTTTATTGTACAATTCATATGCAAGGTATAAAGGATCCCCTAGAGGTACTAACAAGTGTGAATTATTTGTACTGACTACACAGAGCTACGGTTTTATGCGGTTTTATGTTTTATGCGGTTTTATAAGTTTTGAAATATTGTATTTGTTTATAATATAGTTGTAATCACTCAAGATTAAAGTAATATGTCAAAGCCATGATGCCTCTGTATCGAGCCATGATGTGATCACATGTGAATTTTATGTTCAACTCTGGTTGCCCCAACTCAAACATAACAGAACTAGAAAGGGTGCAGTGGAGGGTGACAAAAATGATAAAGGGAAAGGAACATCTCTCCTATGATGAGAGGCTATGCAGGCTAGGGCTCTTCAGCTTGGAAAAGATATAGCTGAGGGAGGACATGAAAGACGTTTATAATATAATGAATGGGATGGAATGGAATGGGTAAATAAAAGATGGCTATTTACCATATCAACTGATGATAAAACAAGGGGACACACCATGAAACTGACAATCTGCAGATTCAAAACAAATCATAGAAATACTGTTTTACACAGCGCACTATCAAGCTGTGGAATCTGTTGCCAGAGGCCGTGATGAAGAACATAAGAAAATGCCATACTGGGTCACACCAAGGGTCCATCAAGCCCAGCATCCTGTTTCCAACAGTGGCCAATCCAGTCCATAAGAACCTGGCAAGTACCCAAAAACTAAGTCTATTCCATGTTACTGTTGCTAATGGCAATTCTCTAAGTGAACTTAATAGCAGGTAATGGACTTCTCCTCCAAGAACTTATCCAATCCTTTTTTAAACACCGCTATACTAACTGCACTAACCACATTCTCTGGCAACAAATTCCAGAGTTTAATTGTGTGTTGAGAAAAAAATAACTTTCTCTGATTAGTTTTAAATGTGCCCCATGCTAACTTCATGGAGTGCCCCCTAGTCTTTCTACTATCCGAAAGAGTAAATAACCGATTCACATCTACCCATTCTTGATCTCTCATAATTTTAAACATCTCTATCATATCCCCCCTCAGCCATCTCTTCTCCAAGCTGAAAAGTCCAAACCTCTTTAGTCTTTCCTCATAGGGGAGCTGTTCCATTCCCCTTATCATTTTGGTAGCCCTTCTCTGTACCTTCTCCATTGCAATTATATCTTTTTTGAGATGCGGCGACCAGAATTGTACACAGTATTCAAGGTGCGGTCTCACCATGGAGCGATACAGAGGCATTATGACATTTTCCATTTTATTCACCATTCCCTTTCTAATAATTCCCAACATTCTGTTTGCTTTTTTGACTGTCGCAGCACACTGAACTGACGATTTCAATGTGTTATCCATTATGTCGCCTAGATCTCTTTCTTGGGTTGTAGCACCTAATATGGAAACCAACATTGTGTAATTATAGCATGGGTTTTTTTTCCCTATATGCATCACCTTGCACTTATCCACATTAAATTTCATCTGCCATTTGGATGCCCAATTTTCCAGTCTCACAAGGTCTTCCTGCAATTTATCACAATCTGCTTGTGATTTAACTACTCCAAACAGTTTTGTGTCATCTGCAAATTTGATTATCTCACTCGTCGTATTTCTTTCCAGATCATTTATAAATATATTGAAAAGTAAGGGTCCCAATACAGATCCCTGAGGCACTCCACTATCCACTCCCTTCCACTGAGAAAATTGTCCATTTAATCCTACTCTCTGTTTCCTGTCTTTTAGCCAGTTTGCAATCCACGAAAGGACATCGCCATCTATCCCATGACTTTTTACTTTTCCTAGAAGCCTCTCATGAGGAACTTTGTCAAACGCCTTCTGAAAATCCAAGTATACTACATCTACCGGTTCACCTTTATCCATGTGTTTATTAACTCCTTCAAAAAAGTGAAGCAGATTTGTGAGGCAAGACTTGCCCTGGGTAAAGCCATGATGACTTTGTTCCATTAAAACATGTCTTTCTATATGTTCTGTGATTTTGATGTTTAGAACACTTTCCACTATTTTTCCTGGCACTGAAGTCAGGCTAACTGGTCTGTAGTTTCCCAGATCGCCCCTGGAGCCTTTTTAAATATTTGGGTTACATTTGCTATCCTCCAGTCTTCAGGTACAATTGATGATTTTAATGATAGGTTACACATTTTTACTAATAGGTCTGAAATTTCATTTTTTAGTTCCTTCAGAACTCTGGGGTGTATACCATACGGTCCGGGTGATTTACTACTCTTCAGTTTGTCAATCAGGCCTACCACATCTTCTAGGTTCACCGTGATTTGATTCAGTCCATCTGAATCATTATCCATGAAAACCTTCTCCATTACGGTTACCTCCCCAACATCCTCTTCAGTAAACACCGAAGCAAAGAAATCATTTAATCTTTCCGCGATGGCCTTATCTTCTCTAAGTGCCCCTTTAACCCCTCGATCATCTAACGGTCCAACTGACTCCCTCACAGGCTTTCTGCTTCGGATATATTTTTAAAAGTTTTTACTGTGAGTTTTTGCCTCTACAGCCAACTTCTTTTCAAATTCTCTCTTAGCCTGTCTTATCAGTGTCTTATTTATTTATTTATTTATTTATTTATTTAACATCTTTTCTATACCGACATTAAAATACACATCATATCGGTTTACAATGTAACGAAAGGTTGACATTACATGTAACAAGGGGGGGGGAGAGAACTGGGAGAGGATATGCGTAAGAGAATAGGGGCTCAAGGAGCCAGAAAAGTCAAGCAAGGGGAAGGGGAAAAGGGAGATGAACATATTTACAAAATTACAACATTGCTTGTAGTCATGAGAGAGAACATAATTACATAATTACAATGGGGGGGGGCGGCAAGGGGTGGGTGGGGGGTCGGCTAGTCTGGGAAGGCCTGGTGGAAGAGCCATGTTTTAAGCATCTTTCTGAATTTAAGGGGGCAGGGCTTCAGTCGGAGGTGGGATGGCATGGCGTTCCATTGTGTTGGACCGGCAATAGATAGGGCATGTTCCCTGGTTGCCGATAGGCGGGCCCTCTTGAGGGGTGGGACCTGGAGGGTGCAAGCAAGGTTTGCTCTGGTAGGGCGGGCGGATTGTGAGAGTTGGAGAGGTTCGCTGAGCCATGAGGAATTGGTCTTATAGATAGATTTGTGTATAATGGTAAGGGATTTGAAGAGGATACGAAAAGAGATAGGCAGCCAATGCAGTTCCTTAAGGACTGGGGTTATGTGGTCTGTTTTACGTGTGTTGCTAAGGAGTCTTGCCGTGGCGTTTTGAAGTATCTGGAGGGGTTTGATAGTGGAGTAGGGGAGTCCAAGATAGAGGGAGTTGCAGTAATCCAGCTTCGATGAGAGAATGGCTTGGATGACTGTTTTGAGATCGTGTGTGTGGAGTAGTGGCTTGAGTTTTCTGATGGTGTTAAGTTTGTAGAAACCGCCTTTAAGGACGGAGCTGATGTGATTTTTTAGGTTCAGGTGTGGGTCGATGAGGACACCGAGGTTTCGGACGGCGGGCTGTGAGGTTAAGGAGAGGGTCTTGGGGTCGTTGGGGGGGAGGAGCTTGAAGGTTTGATGATTGTGGATGAGGAGAAGCTCGGTCTTACATTTAGCTTGCCAACATTACAGCGGGGTTTTAATGAGACTTGGATAAGTTCCTGGCGGAAAAGTCCATTACAAAGTAGAGATGTGAATCATGTGATCGATCTTCTTAACGATCGATTTCGGCTGGGGGGGGAGGGAATCGGATCGTCGCGGTTTTGTTTTTGTAAATATCGTGTAAATCGTAAATCGGGGGAGGGCAGGAAAACCGGCACACTAAAACATCCCTAAAACCCACCCCGACCCTTTAAAATAAATCCCCCACCCTCCCGAACCCCCCCAAAATGCCTTAAATTACCTGGGGTCCAGAGCGGGGGTCCCAGTGTGATCTTTTACTCTCGGGCCTGCGGTGCGTTGTAGAAATGGCGCCGGCGCTACCTTTGCCCTGTCATATGACAGGTCAAAGGTAGCGCCGGCGCCATTTTGTTTTTTGTCCCCCGACGTCAGGAGCGTAGGAGATCGCTCCCGGACCTCCGCTGGACCCCCAGGGACTTTTGGCCAGCTTGGGGGGCCTCCTGACCCCCTCAAGACTTGCCAAAAGTCCAGCGGGGGTCCGGGAACGACCTCCTGCACTCGAATCGTTTTGCCGTACGGCCGGCGCCATTTTGCGCAAAATGGTGCCGGCCGTACGGCTTATGGACTTAAGAACATAAATTTTTGTCTGCACATCCCTACCAGATAAGTCAGATGGCAGGGAAGGAGCAATTGGGGACAGCAGGTTCTAATACTGAATATCTGAGCAAGGTTTTTTGGGTTATTTACCTGCTCGCTGGCCTTCTGAATATGGACATCTCAGATATACTCGGGGAAGGAGTTGCAAGTTTCCTAGCATGGACAGCAGGCTGACCTGGTTACTCTTCCCAGCTAAGAGCAAAAAGAGAAGAAGCAATCTCCTATCAGAGGGTCAAGCTTGTAAAGCTGATAGCTTGGTGATTATTCTTAGCTAAAGCAAACAGAATGTTGGAAATTATTAGAAAGGGAATGGTGAATAAAACAGAAAATGTCATAATGCCTCTGTATCGCTCCATGGTGAAACCGCACCTTGAAAACTGTGTACAATTCTGGTCGCCGCATATCAAAAAATATAGTTGCAATGAAGAAGTACAGAGAAGGGCGACCAAAATGATAAGGGGAATGGAACAGCTCCCCTATGAGGAAAGACTAAAGAGGTTAGGACGTTTCAGCTTGGAGAAGAGATGGCTGAGGGGAATATGATAGAGGGGTTTAAAATCACGAGAGGTCTAGAACGGGTAAATGTGAATCGGTTATTTACGCTTTCGGATAATAGAAAGACTAGGGGGCACTCCATGAAGTTAGCTTGTGGCACATTTAAAACTAATCGGAGAAAGTTCTTTTTTTTTTACTCAACACACAATTAAACTCTGGAATTTGTTGCCAGAGGATGTGGTTAGTGCAGTTAGTGTAGCTGTGTTTAAAAAAGGATTGAATAATTTCTTGGAGGAGAAGTCCATTACCTGCTATTAATAGAGATGTGAATCGGAACCAGAATCGGTTCAGATTCCGGTTCCGATTCACATGTGGGGTTTTTTTCATCGGGCCCGATCGCGGTTTTGTTTATCGGCTGTTGCCGAGCTGATAAACAAAACACCCACCCCGACCCTTTAAAACTAATCCCTTTGCTTCCCCCACCCTCCTGACCCCCCCAAAAACATTTTACAGGTACCTGGTGGTCTAGTGGGGGTCCCGGGAGCGATCTCCCGCTCTCGGGTCGTCGGCTGCCACTAATAAAAATGTCACCAATGGCCTTTGCCCTTACCATGTGACAGGGTATCCATGCCATTGGCCGGCCCCTGTCACATGGAGGGAGAACTGGATGGCCAGCGCCATTTTTAAAGATGGCGCCGGCCATCCAGTGCTCCCACCATGTGACAGGGGCCGGCAAATGGAAACAGGATGCTGGGCTTGATGGATCCTTGGTCTGACCCAGTATGGCATGTTCTCATGTTCTCAAATACCGAATACCTGAGGTGGTGGAAGAAACCGAATTTGAAGTCCAAGAGTGAAGCCGGGTCAGAAGCCAGAAGTCAGAGATCCAAATCAAAGCCTGGGACGAAAGCTGAAGACGGAGTTGTGGGTTGGAGCTGGGTAGAAAGCCAGAAGTCAGAGGACGAACCAAAACCAGGAGCGGAAGCTGAAGACAAAGTCAGGAGGTGAAGCCGGGTCAGAAACCAGGAGTCAAGAGTCAGCAGAGACGAACCGGAGTCCTATGCAGCAACTAGAGACACAGAGGAACTGTGTGAACCTCGTTGCAAGGCAAGGAAGGAGCCTAGCTGCAGGACTTAAGTAGGGCTGGAGCGTCTGATGTCATCAGAAGACAGTCCTATGGTTTCTCGCGCTGGCCCCTTTAAATTCACAGCCCGCACGCGCGCGCGTGCCTAGGGGGCGGGGCCATCCACGAAGGAACGCCGGCGTCTCCCTCGGGGAGGGAGAGCCGCGGCTGAGGCCTGGACAGTCCAAATCGGGACCGCAGCAGCCCGGGCCGGCCTCGAGGTATGGGGAGGACCCGGGGCACAGCCCGGGGCCATAACAGAATGCCTGCTCCTAAGAGAAACACATTTTAGACTTTGACTTTCTGCTTTGTGCACAATTCATATTTTTTGTGCATAAATCATGATTTATTCATTTCAATCATGTTTTATGCACAAAAACATGATTTCTGCACATGGCATGTTTTCTTTACCTAAAACCTGTTTATTCACATAAATCATATTTAATGCATGTCTTGCATATTTTTGTGTGCACACTTTTGGGTTAGGATGCTTAGTTTAACTCCTGTTGCATTTGCCTACCATTAACTCACTGCATAAGGAAGTAACTCATTTTTCAGCCCATGGGTAAAGAAAATGTGAACTAAAATTTAGCTTACCTCTTGTACTCATCGGCTGCTGTTGGGACAATTTTCAGTAGGGCACACTATGTGCAGGTACACAGATTATTTTAGCCTGCATACATTGCACCATTTCTCAGAAGGGAAATGAACTGCTTTGCTCCCCTTTGAAAATGAGCAGGTGCAAGGTATGTGTGTTAAAAGCATCCACATACTTTTCAGTTGCAATTTGTGTGGTTTATTGAGCATGAACAAAAATAGTGTGTGCACTTTTGGAAATCCTCTTAATGTGGCTAAATTATATTCACTATGGGCCTGAATTTAAAAAGCATTTACTCGAGTAAAACAGGGTTTTACTCGAGTAAATGCACTTTACTTGAGTAAGTGGGCTTTTGAAAATTGCTATAATATATGCCATTGAATTGTCCATAGGATTTACTTGTGTAAGTGCACTTTACTCCAGTAAATGGCTTTTGAAAATTGCTACAATAGTAGTTACATTTACATGTGTAACTCCTTTTGAAAATTACCCCCAATGGATCAGCCCATGGTTTTAGCTGAATTTGTGGAGAGCAGTTTTCAGGTCAGACTTTTTACCCAGGTAAGTATCTTTCAAATTGCCTTCTGCACTGATCAGTCTATTATGATTGTTGTTTTCTTGTTATTCCTGACTTCCTTATATTCAAATATGAAGTTTTTCTGTACAAGTAAGTCTCTTCTTGCAGTTATTAATATAATAAAGAACAGATTAAAAAATGTTTTGCTGTTTTGAAGTAAATATTTTCTTTTATACATGATTAATCATGATTAACAGATGTTTTTCTGTTACCAATAACCACTCAAGGTCTTGCTTATTTATACTATATGTTGGCTTTCAAAGAGAAAATGGTATAATAAGAATGCTGGCTGTTTCATTTTTAAATAGCAAGTTTTGTACTTCCTACAGCTCTGAGATAGGTGACTCTGGTCCTTGAGTGCCTCAAGTTGGTTGGATTTTCATCGATATCTCCATACTGAATATTCATGGCATGCATTTGCATACACTACCTCCATTACATGCAACTGCATATCATACATATTCATTGTGCATATCCTGAAACGATGACTGGCTTGTGGCACTCGAGCACCAGGGTTGCCAATCCCTAATATAGCTACTGTCCCGCTATATGGAAACTGATTACTATCTCATTTGGGTCAAATAGCAAAGCTAGGTTTTTACATGTTTTACTTGCAATTTCTAAGTAAAAATGAGGAAGAGGAATCCATGTAAGCTAGAGTCAATTTTACCACCATAATCTGATATTTGTTGTTTGATTAAAGGATTATTTCACTAAAGGTTTAACATATTTTTACAACAACTTGCTTTCATGTTGATACTAGTTCCATTGAATATGTATTGAGCAATTCCTGCTTGCTTTGCAATTGAAATGCTCTTAGTATGTGTCCCTTATTAACTGATAAAGGGCCTCATTTTCCAAGCCGCTCGCACGCGATACCAGGATGGGGGCGGAGTCGGGGCGGAGTCTGCCCCAGAAGAGGAGGAGTCGGGGCGTCACCGGGGCCGACTCTGCACCGACGCCATGGACAGCGGAAAGGTTAGGTGCCTTTTCGCTGCCTATTTCGCTCCCATCGCGAAATAGGCACTTCCTATGGTGGCGCTATTGGGTGCGAAAGCGGCAGCGATCGCACCGCGATGGTGCGATCGCTGCCGGCTAGCGCAGGCCCACCCCCCCCGTTTCGGCCTCCCACCCCTCATCTTCTAAAGTGTCGCAGGCCTGCGATACTTTAGAAAATGAGGCCCAAAGTCCTATTACTGTGTAAATAAAATGTGTTTTCTGTTTTTCCTGTCACAAAGGGTTACTTTTACTTGCCTATCAATACTGTACATTCATATTGTGACCTCTCATTACTTTTGTAAGCAGATGTGTTCTAAACTTGCTTGCTGTAGACATTGCTATATATTATATATTAGTATCAGATATCACTTGGTAGGGGGCAAGGTAAAGGATTAAGGGTGAGCGGTCTGTGTGTGGGGAGGGGGAGGTCATTTAACTTGTGGCACTGGCAAAATGTGTGCATTTTATGAAAACTGGTACAAGTCAAATGTAAATCACACATACCTTAACTTCTGCATAAAGACAGAAGAATTGATGAAAAAAATAAAACTGAAATTCCTTTAATTATTTAAAATAAGGACAGGAGATGGAAACTGCATAGTAGGGTTTATCATGTTGATAATGTATCATGGTCAATAAATACAGTGCATGCTATCCTTAACTTAAAACTCAAATTTAGGACTCCTGTACATTATTAAAGAACTGCAAAATAGTTTGTCTCCATTGCAAAGTCAAAAGCACAAGTATATTTAAATAATGGATGCAACAGAATTTTCTAATGGGGTCTCTGGGGAAATAATAAGGAATATACATTAAGGTTGATGCATCAAGGTCTTTTCCCATAGTCAGAGAATAAGAAAGACGCCTGAGTGAATCAGACCCTTAGTGCACATCAGCAAAATGTAGTCTCCACATTCATTTAAACAGAATAATGCATGTATTTGATTGAACTTTAAAATGTAAGTTTGGATTTTCAGTACCATGTTTGTTTTGTCAAGAATTGTCCTACTACTTAAGAATTACTTAATAATCTTTCATAACAAATATTCCTCTTCAATTACATGTACCTAACTTGTCAAATAATTTTGACTTAACCTTTATTAATGGAAAATAGTTGCTGCTTTTTGGTAGACACTCTACAATCTAAATTTAGAAAAACAAAAATGTCTTGCACTTTTCCTTACATTTCTAAACCAATATGGATTTATATTATGAAATAATTATGAGGAAAGTGAGTAATTACTGCTATCATAGCTCTGAAAGATTCAATTTAAAGGTGCTGAAGCACAGTTGTAATTGGTACATTTTATAAAGGAAGAAAGTAAAGAGGCTTAAAATAAAATCTCTATCTGAATCCCAGTTGGGATTTCCTAATGACCATGATTTATTGGATCATGTTCAAAAATAGAAATAAAAAGACCCCTGGAGTTCATTATTTTTCTCTGATATTCAATTATCTTGATATCTTGATCCAGTAAACCCCCTTATATGAAAACTCTCTGCATTGTAGGGTAAGGTTTACTACTGCATTTTCAGTTACTTCTATTTTGCAAGGCTCAGGGTCCATGATGGTTCTAAGTAGCTGGCAGCATTTCTATTGCCAATGACTCAGAAATTGTAGCTGTTGACAGCTCTTAGTCTCTGTTGGTTTCCGAGCCCAGCAAAGTAAAAATCCCCTAAAACAGTCCTAAGTGTAGACAGGGTTTATGAATCTTACATTATCATTTTTCAATCGATTTCTAAAAGATACTTCAGGTGTTTTTATGCTAATTTTTTTCCTCAATTCAGATACTCCACACCCTATATTCAAATAGATTTGCTATATAGACAGAATGTTAGAAAAGTTAGTGTCCAGATGATAATAATTTAGAACAAAGGGGATCTAATAAAAACAAACAAACACAAAATGTGCATGCCATAATCTTAGAAAATTATTAACTCAAAAATAGGTTGATTTGGTAGGATTTACAGAATATGGTCAAAAACATGAAAATTATCACAAAAAGCTCTTCCTAGCAGTAGTTAGAAAAGGAAAAATTTTGGACCAACAAAGTAACATAGCAACTGACAGCAGATAAAGATCCAAATGGTCCATCCAATCTGCAAAAACAAGTTACTTGGGTAGTAAATGCCATTCCTTTCAGGCTCAGAACCCAACAGGGACTCAGAGCTGTCAACAACTCTGACTTCTGAATTATTGGCAGCAGAAATGCTGTGGGCTGCTTGGAACCATTATGGACCCTCAGCCTTGCAAAATAAAAGTTACTGAAAATAGTACACTCCACACTATAATGCAGGGATTTTTATGATAAGGAGGTATACTGGATGAACCTGATATCTATTCCACATAATGCCATCACAATGTAGATTAGTATTTGTCTCATATAGCAGCAAGTAATAATGTATACCTTAATATACATATTATGGAATATAAATTGTAAGTATAGTGATCATCAAATCAATATAAACTATTTTTACATTGCACATAATTCATAATGTGCTCTGTCCTGTAACTTGTTCCAATAATTTGTTATTAAGCTTATGAGCTATGAAATAGGAAACTAGTTTGCCCAGCATTTCTATGGCACTTATGTAACCTGGGCTACTAGAAGATATTCCCCTCATGCTTACCATTATAAGCATCCAATAAAATAAAATACTAGGGATGTGCAGAATCAAAAAATAAATGTTGGTACATTTGTTATGTAGGCCACATTCATTTGTTAAGTTCATTTAAAAAGAAAAATAAAATGTTTATTTTATTTGTTCATTTATTTACCATTATAGACAATGAATTAAGCAATGTGGGCTATTTTCGGCTTCCAGTTGTGATTTTATAATTATTTCTAATGAAACTAGGGAGTAGACATCATCAGAAGGGTAAAGACATGCCAACACATCAAGACTAAGTCAACATGACACCAAACGTGACAAGAAGAGCCCAAGGACCCCAAAATGGGGTAAAATGGTACAAATTGTGGCAGTTTTTCCAAGCATAGTCAGAAGAGTAAACCAGCATCAAGAGTGTCCAGATTTCCCAAAATCACAAGGCATCATGAAAGGGGCAAAATAGCAAGAAGTATGGCATGAAGAATTCAAGGAATCATGAATGAGAACACAGTACCAATAGAGGGTAAAAGCAAGCAAATAAGAGGCATGATGACGCCAAAGTAACATGAAAGGTACAAAGCAGCTATCCAGATTGTCACAAATATTCCAAGGCTCCAATAGAAGGGAAAGAGGCACCAACCAACTTTGTAGAAAACCCTATGCATGGAAAAGCTAGAGGAAATATGTTGAGGAGGTCTGCTATCATTTTAGTATAGCATCATTGCAAACAACATAATTGTGTTTTAAACCCCAAAAGCTTAACGTGTGATCTATCACAAACAGCACAAACATGTCTAATCCCCCAAAGCTTAGAGTGTGGTCTATTGCAAATAACACAAAGGTATATAAATCCCCAAGGCATGGAGTTTTGTCCATCATAACCAGCACAAAGACCTAATAACCAGCAAAGCATAGAATGAGACTAATTGTAACAGCAGAAATGTCTAGACAGGCCTTGACAGCAAGATGGAACACCAGAAAAAAAGGTGGAGTGGAAGGAGAAAATTGTTTTTATTTTTTTTTAATTATTTGTTTGGGTCAAAACCCCCTAGTATAACCAACAAGAAGTAGGATGGGAGAAATAAGCTGGGATTTGAGAGTAGTAGAACAAAATGAAAAACCAGAAAAGAGGTGGGAGGGCAGAGAAGACATGTTTTTTTCAAATTATTTTCTGGAGACTAAGCATCCTAGTATAATCAACAAAGGAAAAGGGTGGGAAAACTAGGCTGGCATTATATAGGGGAAGAACAATATGAAGAATCAGAAAAGAAGTGGGGTGGGAGGAGAAAGATATATTTTTATTTATTTTCAGGTTTTTTTTTCCTATGGACAAAACACTCCAGGATAACCAACAAAATACATGGTGGGAGAACTAGGCTTAGATACAAACAATACATAGATTTAAGCTGGTAGACAACAGAAATGGAAAGTAGGCATATTAATAGCATGACCCCCGGAGTGGTTATATCATGTCAAAACAGGTAGAGCTGTAGCAGTAAGACCCCCTAAGGTGGTACATCTTGGGCACAGTAAGTAGGCATAGTGGTGGCAGCAATGCCCCTAAGGTGGTATATCTGTGGCATGGCAGGTAGGCAGATCAGTAGCAGCAAACCACAAAAGTAGTATATCTGAGGTTTGACAGGTACAGGAGTGGCAACAAGGTTCCAAATGTGGTATATCACGGGTATGGCAGGTTGTCAGTTCAGGAGCAAGAAATTCAAGTTGCTTTCAGTTGTATTACCACTTACATGGAAAAACTGAAAACAGAAGGAAATCCCCAGACGCCTCTGCGTGTCTTTGGCCTGCCTGGGCTGAATGGACTCTGAGTGACTTACAGAAAGTCCCTGGATATCTGTAGAAGCACGCAAGCTGGTTCCAGACAGGTGATGCCTATTCATAGGGTCACAAAGAAGAAACCACAGGGGAGCTTCAGGCACTATTCTCAGGAGTTTGTAATCAACATAACTACAGACGTGTTATGTTAAGAGTAAGCTTTACAAAACCCAAAGAAAGGCACTTTGATTTTTAAAAGGAATGCTTTCCCATCACCAGAATTGAGTGTTGAAGTCTATTCTGTCTCTTTTCAGTTGGGGGCAGGTCAGATACCTTATTTAGCCAAGCTACTAGACTGGGTTGAAACTGCACCAGTTCTTATGCTGCTATCAAGGCTGCCAATTCCTATTTTTCCTGACATGAGGAAATTTGGTGACATGCATTGCCTATTGTGGGTTTGGATATTACAAATTTATTTATTTATTGATACTATAACTGTACCACCACCCACAGTACCATGCACTATATGGAATACTGTTTGTCACACACAGAGACAGATGTGTGCACTCAGTGCTAATAGAAAACATTGCTAGTTAAATAGAAAGAAAAAGGCTGGCAGCCTGGTAAGATTCTTCTCTTTAGTCTATCAGTATGCTATGCTCACCTCACTGTTCAAACAAAAAAAAAAAAGATCACTAGTACTGCTACAATCTCCACACTGTCTCCTACCTTGACCCTCCCCCAGTGAAGTATAAAATCAAAATCTGCAGCAGTGTATTGCCTCTCTGTCTGATACAGTGAGACTACTGCAGCAAAGAGATCAGAAGTAGCCCTTTACCAATACCAAATCCAAAAGTCTCTAAACTTTTTCCAAAACTCTGTGAGAACTTCTACAAACACATCTTTCTCTGCCATGAATAAAACAAATATGGACTCATTTGTTGTACTTTACCTATTCATTTCAAATTAATGCACATCCCTACAAAATGTATAACTGATATCTTGGTTAACAAGGATCTTCATTTTATTGAATCTAATTGAACCCAAATCATCACAACCAATATTCAATAACCATATTCAATGTCTCACCCCCTCCACCCTCTACCACCCTGGATGGCTGGATGGCCTCTCTACCAGTGGTAGGCCTCCAACCTCTCTGGGCTTTAGGCACCTGACATGATAAGCAACTTCACATTCCAGCATAGTTTTTTTTCCACCAGAGACAGAAAACTTAACTGCTCCCATTAGCATACCCAGTATGGCAGACCTCACTCCATGATGCACTAGAAAGCTGTAGCTCCCAAACTTGTTACATAGTAACATAGTAAATGTCAACAAATAAAGACCAAACGGTCCATCTACTCTGCCGAACATTGCTTATGGTATTAACTATAACTACTGCTCTGTGCAGGTTACTCCCTTGTAGAAATGTTGCAGCTAACGTTAATATAGGTTACCCTATTTCTTTATTACTATTCTCTAGCCTCAAGGGATCCGCAGTATTTATCCCATGTCCTTTTGAATTCCAATACCTTTCCCATCTTTACCACCTCTTTCAGGAGGGCATTCCAAGCATAGAGCACCCTCTCTGTGATGACAAATAACATCTGATGTAGGTTCTCAGTTTCCCCCCTGTAGTTTCATATAGTGACCCTCCGTGCCTTTTCCAATGGAAAAGATTTGATGTATGTGCCTCATTAAATCCTTTCAGGTATCTGAAGATCAGTATCCTATCTCCTCTGTGCCTCCTCTCTTCTAGAATAATCAGTACATATTAGATGTCTAAGATTCCCACCCCCAACCACTGCAATAAACACATTATCCATACAAAATGAATTGTGGTGGGTGGGAGAAAATTCCAGACGTCGCCTTTGTCCTCCAGAGAGGACAGAGCCTGACCCTTTTAATATCCCGCTTGATGTCACCTGCTCTACCCCCCACCCCATTCCCCCAAGGCTGCCTCCAATGTGAGGTGACAAAAGTCCTCTGTAATAATTCAGACCACGAGAAAATGGGCAAGGCAGTATATCCTGATCTCCTCTATTCATGCCTTTCTCCCAACTGTGAGGCTTCCTCAAGAGTGGATGATTACTCTGGCATCCCACATCTCAAGAAAAGTTAGAATAAAGTCTGGATGTAGGGATGGTCCTTTAAAATTGTTAATAATTTACAGTTGGGATGCAGATATTTGCAGGGTTGTCACAAACTACCAGTAGATTTAAAGGGTTTGCATTGGGCATGCTCATAATACCCTGCTTTCCTAAAATTATTATGGTTCTAATATAGCAATACAATAGTGATCAATACAATTGTGCATCACATCTTTCTATGGGGTTATTTTCCAACTCGCATTATGGCGTTTTTGCATGCGAAAAATGCCTTAATGCACGTGAAAAGCACCATAATAGAAGGTGTGATGCTAATTTTTTAAAGGGGAGGAGTTGGAGCAGGATTTTTGTAAAAGTGGCCTGGCTTCGTGAAGCCATATTGCACAGTTTTAATGCCGAAAATAACTACTCCTTTTTCATTGGTGTTAAGTTGTATGATTTTTTTCACAAAATGTGTTTTGGGCATTTTTAGGCTGGGGAGAATGGGGGAAGGGCCTGAGATATATGAGTGTGAGGGAGAGACAGCCTCTGGGAGTGGCACCCTAGTAAGCAGCTATTTATGCTACTATAGGAAGTCCACCTAGTAACTCGAGGTGAGGTTTAAGTAGAGAGTCCATCAAGCTAGGTTGAGAGAACATTGTACAAATCTCATCATTGTGTGAGTTTCCTCACTCCGAAGGATATCAAATCTTCATAAGAGTGTACTGTTCTGTTCATATGTCTCACTCTGCATGTCAAAGTGGCCCCAAACCCCTACACTACTACCTAAATTTCACCTTCACTTACTAGGCGGGCCTCCTATAGACATATAAATAGCTAACTACTACAAAGCCCTCATAGATAAGTCTCTCTCAGTCTCTCTCTCACTCATAATTGTGATATTACTGAAAAGTTAACACAGTAATACCTATGTGAAGTACTAAGATAGCACACATTATAATAAGTAGGCTATTGCCATAAAAAACACCTCTCTTACTATCATATGCAATAGTTTGATGAATCTAGTCCTATATTAGTTACTTTAAATGAAATATAAGACATTGTACACTTCAAATTAATACAGCAACTTGCATTTCAGTACAAATTTTTCTAGTAGCTCATAGAATTATTTATAATTATTTTCTTGATTTTCGTGGGTGAAAATCTCATGCTTATTTATTTAATTTAAAAAAGGGCCATTATTGAAAAATGGGGAACAGGTAATTGCTGTTGCGATGCTGCCCGCAGCTAGAGCTAGGGGCACCCTCTTACCTTCGTGGAAGTAGCCGTCATGATTCGGCCCGGAGGCCGCCGATGTTGCTCCATGCGGGAGGAGGCCACCACTGACGTCCTCTTCACCGCAGCAGGGAGCCGGCATGGAGCATGTCAGGGGCAGAGCGATGGCTGCATCCATGCCGCTGTGGAGCATGGACCCTTGCCTCCTTCTTGCGGCAGGAAGCCGCCTCCCACATCGGGGCCTGCCTGCGGCCCGTTCCTCCTCCTGCTCTGCATCTGCAGCAGGGCCACTCTCCATGGTCCTACGCTCTCCTTTCTCCTTCCTCCTTAGGCGTGGGGTTGTGCCTCTCTTCCGGCTTTAAAGGGCAAGCAAGGGGGTTTCCCTCTGGCTCCAGCTAGATGACATCACATGGGTGTTTCCTGTTCAGCCCTACAAAAGGGCTCAGTTGCTATTCCAGCTTTGCCTTCGCAAGGGGCTAGTCCTTCCTAGGACTTCTCTGCGTCTTCGCTCCTGCTTGGCTTTCCTTGTTCTTCGTGGGATCCCTCTTTGTTGCCTGTTCCTGGTCTCTGCTGATGACTCATCTGTTCTGGTGTTCCATGGTCCTATCTTGATGTCCTGATGTCCGTCCGGTCCATATGTCTTCATAGCTCCGCTCTGACCCGTCCTTCGTGTTCTGCCACCAGCCCGGCTGGGTTGAGTAGGGCACGTAGCAGCCCAGTGGTCTGCGACCACCGCCACTGGGGGATGTAAGGTGCTGGTAGGTCTTTTCATCTGTCAGGGCCGAGGATAATCTATGACCCTTCCTGCCATCTCTAATGTCCATAGTCATCAATGTCCTGCTTTGCTCATCCCGGCTGCCCTTCATTGGGTGTCCTGGTAGTCTGTCCTGGATTTTCGCCTTGGAGGACCTGACTTCTAAACATTCCTCCAATGTCTTGGATTCTGGCTATGCCTAGCTTCCGGTGGCCGGCACTCGTGGATATTCTGAGGGCGGTTCTGCTCACTGCGGCCTCCCTTCCAGCTGAGGGTGTTAGTCTGATATCCGGATTCCATTCCATCCTGAGTTTTATCATGATTTTAGCTTGTCTCATCTTCATTTTATCTGAGTCTGATCTTCATCCTCATTTCATCTGAGTCTGATCTTCATCATCGTCTGAGTCTGATCTTCGTCATCGTCTGAGTCTTCTTGTCATCATCGTCTGAGTCTCATCTTCGTCATCACCATTCTTCATCTTCACTCCTGTGTCTTCATCTGCCCTTGCCTCGTGTCCGGCCTGCCACCTCTGCCGTTACCCAGCGGCAGGTCTGAAAGGGCTTGGAGTGGTCGGAGGACTACTCAGAGGCCAACCTTGCATTGTTGGCCTCACCGAGGCTGTGCAGGTCGGCGGAGGCTTGGGCATCCAGTCTCCACCCAGAGGAGGACTTGTCTCACCTGCCTCGGCGCTGCTTGGAGCTCCTCTCCTAGCTTGCTGAGGCCCAAGGGCACACTTTCCCATTGAACCGTGAGTGCCCCCTAGCACTCCCTCCTTCGGTTCCAGAACAACTTCTCTGGATAAAGTTAGCCAGATAAGTTATCTGTGATATTCAGTGGGATAAACAACCCACTGAATATCCCTGATTAAACTTATCCAGCTATGGTAAGCTGGATAACATAACTGAATATTCTCTTGAATATCACCAATTGTGTATTAAATTATCTGGCTATGGTTAGCCAGATAATTTTAGACTCCAAATTTAAGAATTAGCTGGATACATTTTTGGTTAACTCAACTCCTACCTGAGAATTCCCCCCAACACACCTCTTTCTTATTCAGCTAATTTTTAGCCAGATAAGTAAGAGAAATATTAAAAAACTAGCCATTTATAGGGAGATTTATCAACAGCAATAGGGCTATAAGTGAGTGAAACAATGTATATTCTGCGATAAATGCTGTAGATTGCATGATATTGCCCTATTGTTGCAATATTTGGACGAAACCCACTCCTATTGTAATGAATTGCTTTGCATTACATTTGCATGTGAGAATTTTACAAGCCCATGCAAAGCACCTCCTACATACCTAATTCTATGTAAATAAAATAATGCAGCTGACTTAGAAACATGTCAGCTAAGTTATTTTAACTATATCTTTTCCAGAAATGGTATTCTACCACAGGAATACTGAGAACCTAATGCAGGTCCTGATTCACACATGATAGAACTAAAGGGCCCAGTGGTCCAACACAGCATCCTGCAAAAAAAAAAAAAATAAATTAAAAAATAGATGAAAGTTGCCACACAATGACAACCCAGGCAATGTAGCCTTGGTCTGGTCTCCGGACCTTGCCCCTGTCAAGTGATAGGAGCAAGAACTGGTCGGCATCATTTTGGAAAATGGTGCCAACTGTGCCCTGGGCTTCTCTTCCCCCTAGCTCTAGGCCCAGTTGGTGCCATTTTCCAAAATGCCCTCAACCTGAACAGCAGTGAAGATTGTAAGGTAATGGGGTGTGTGTGGGGGGGGGGGGGGGGGGGGGGGGTTTGGGATGGGGGCCATTAGGCCACAAATATATTTTTTTTAATTGGGAGGGGAGGGAGGGGAGAGGGTTCCATTACTGACCTTTTATTTATATGGAAAGGAGAAGTCTTGGAATGGGGGTCTCTCTCTTTTGGGGAGGGGGTTGATTCAATAAGGATGGGGTTGGGTAGGAGGTCATCATTGTGCATCAACTTTAATCTTTTTTTTAGCTATTATTTTGCATGTCTGTCCCATTTGGCAGCCCTGGGGAAAGGGTGGGTTGTCTAGTAAGACCCCTGTTGACCTTTTTTTACTTGTGGGGAGGGGAGCCATGTTGAGTTGCTGGGCCCCTTAATGTGATGGTGGTCCCATACATCGGGGACCACCATTGCACTTTGACTAGGCTTCAGCCATGTTCTTTTGTCTCACAGGCTTTTTCCAAGAGACAAAATAACATGGTGATATTGCCATAATATTTTGTCAGTAAGGGGCCAATTATTGCGGGACCTTCCTCCGTAGAGGCTTTTCCTGGGATAAAATAATGTGGTTTAGTGCATCCAGGTCTTATCTGGATATCTTATGAGTTATCCATCTAAATGGCTTTGATTATTGATCTCATATATACTTTATCTATAATCCCTCTCAAACATACTGATACAGTAGTGCACAATCCAGTCCTCAAGATCCAAAAGCGAATCTCATTTTCAGAGCAACCAAACTTTGCAAATTAACCTGATTCTGAAGTTAAATGTATGCAAATCCTCTACAATGAATATTCAGAAGGCATACCCTGGAAACCATGCCTGTGTGCAGCTCTGCAGGATCACAATTGTATATATCTACACTAGAACATTTGCATGAATAATGGTGCCAGCCAAGTTTATGCTTTTCTTTTAAACAATAGATTAAAAATATGGTTTTATGTTATGGCTAGCATTTATTTATTGATCATGCTGCATTATCTCCACAATGGAACCACTTAGCAGCAGAATCTCCTGTGCTATTTCTAAATAATTTAGAAATCAATTTAAGACTACAAGCCTTCATTATTTGCCTATTTCTAAATGGGGGAAGTGCAATTGAAAATTTTCAGGATCTAATCCTATGCTTATTAGCGCTGTGGTTTCCCTGTTTTATTTATATGTTGCTGTACGTATTTATCCAGTCATGTTTTTAAACTATTCTTAAATTTACGTATAATTCTTTTATAGCTGCATTTCATGAAGACTCCTGAAGCAGAGTTGTCAAAACATCAATATAGGGCTGATCTGCAAGAGTCTGAGTGTTTACACCGAAGCATTGTTAAGACTACATTCCAATTATGAGACATCATTGTAAGGTGTATTGAAAGACATTAACAAGTCGATTTTCAAAGGCCCACGCGTGCAAATACCAAGAGTTTGTGCCGTGGCTGAGCCCTGCAAGCACCAAGCACATTTTAGAAAGGGCCCAGCCACGCACGTAACTACTGATACACGCAAAAGTGCCGGGCCTGAAGATGGGGAGGGGGATGGGGGTCTAGGAGTTGGGGGGGGGGGCAGACCATGACAGTGTCATTAGTCGTCGTCCCAGAAAAGCGTGTGCCAGCAGCCAGCCGGCGCGCAGAGATTATTTCTGTTCCAGAGGAGCAGTAAGTATAAAAACAAAAATGTGGGGATAGCTAGGGGAGGAGGGAGGAAAGGATAGGGTTAGGATTAGGGAAGTTCACTCCCAGTTCGCTCCTTTATTGGAGCAGACTGAGAGGGAACTGGGCAAAGGCCCGATCACATCACCACGCATATTTTTATAAAATTCCTCCCCCTGTGCGCAGAGGAGGCCACCCGCCCGCACATGCTCGCGCATGTTATAAAATTGGCATGTCCACGTGTGCGCACTGGGAACCGTGCAGGTGGACCTTTTAAAATCAACCCCTAACATTTTTAGATGCACATTAAAAGAGAAAAAAAAAAAAAAGACTGTAACACTAAATGGAGAACTTATGGTAAATGATTGTAATAGTGCTTTGAATTGTAAGAGATATGTTATTTTTGACATTATATAATACCATAACAACTAACCATTGATATGCATCTTGTTGGATTCAGAGGTTGTTGCCCATTCAAGCAGATTATGCCCAGAAAGGAGCAAAGACGTTTTCATGACACCATATATCTATATAGTCACTATGGGGTTGATGTGGTAAGCAGTAGTAATGCTGCTGTGGGTTCCAGTGCGTACTGTGCACAAGGTTTCCCATGCATCCTAGATGGGCATGCAATAAGGGTTTGTGCATGGGAAAAAACAAGCATATAAACCAACTTACCAACCCACGCCTTATTCTGCATGAGTGCATGCTAATGACATGCAAAAGAAGTGATTATCTAATCATGGGCAATGCAGGGAGCTGTGCTAGCAGGGAGATCATGTTAGTACGAGTTTTTTTAATGTGGGTTTTTAGCACCTGGGTCAGGGTAGTAGTTAACTGAAAGCATTGATGCAGAGACCAGTTTTTTGATTCTTTTTCAGATCAGCCAAGCGGCGGATGGAATTGGTAGAGAGAAGACAGCTTCTCAATGAGACCGAATAGCTGATCTGCATTTCATACTCTCACCGGCAGTTAGTCCAATTTTGAAGGGGTTAGATATTGCTCTACTCACCTTCACATCAGCTTCCAAACCACTATTCATGTTTTTGAAAATAAAGGCTTTTACTCTGAGAATCAATCGCAGGTGTTCACACGCCGATAGCTGTCTGAGCGGTTTCTGCATGGAGATCTGCATGATTTACAACATAAGGCCATGATTACACGTTACTGCACAGATTATGGCATGTGTGTTTGGTCTATGTGGATTTTATTAGCATATATTACCGTTATTATATCCCGCAAACCCTCTGTTTTTTGACGTGCATGCCAAAATATCTGCACAGAAAAATCAGCACAAATTTCAGTGTGGGTCTTATTACATTGGCTCCTATGATCAGTAGGGTAGTGCAGGCCAAAAACTGCCATTTTGTGTCGTGTTGTTTGATGGTCGATTTTCATTGTCGTTAGTGTTTTCACTTTTTGTTTTTTTTACCTTTCAGAAAAAGTGCACACTAATTTGCAGGCTCCCAGACATCGTGAAGCACCATGGGTTTGTGCAGTAACTATTAATTTGAAACACCTATTAAGATGTGCTGAATGTCACTGGTGAAAAACGAAGAGCCTAGGTGATTTACAGAAGTATTCAGAACTTTTGAAAGATTATAGGGCTTGGACAGATTCATAGAAGAAGGCACATTTCTCCGCACAGATTCAGGCCGTGCCAAATCACTCCCGGGAGTTATTCTATACTGTTAGATCATTAGTGTCACCTATGAACACTAGTTTATATAATGGTCAACTGTATAGTCCAAATACTATTGGGAGTTTTTTTTTGTGATAAAATTGAGAATTTTATTTCTCAATTACCATCTTCTTCAGGGAGAACTGCTGATTCGGTGTTAGTCCCATTAGCAAATTGGGATTTTTTTTTAGATCCCATCCGAAGAAGAAATACATTTATTATACCGAATTTACAGAATATACTATGTCCCTCAGCAAACTGTTTTACTGCTTCACTGAAAATGTTATCCAGTGATATTGTACTGTATGCTTCTGCTTTTGTGAATTGTTAAAAATGGCTATAGTGCATCCAGTTCTGAAAAGTGTAAACACTGCCTCACTGTTGGGGAATTATTGCCCTTATCAAATATCCCCTTTTTTTGGAACAAAATTTGGAAAAAGTTGTTCTGAAGCAAATAACAACTTATTTGGCTGATCGTTCATTTCTAGATGATCATTTTGGTTTCAGGGTAGGACATAATATGGAGACTTTTCTGTTGTCCCTCTTTGAAGAGATTCAAGGGAAGTTTGCCAGGGATAGGAGTCTTTTTAATAATGATAAATTTAACATCAGCTTTTGATTTGGTAGATCATGCTATATTATCATGCATTTAAAACAACTTGGCTTGTCTTCAGTAGTGTTACAGTGGTTTGAATCATTCCTCTCTTCTCAATTACAAAGTCTGATGGTGCATTCACAAAGCTAAAGATTTTTTTTCCCTTACAGTAGATGTTCTGCATTATCGGTGGCCCTATTTAATATCTATGTATTACCACTTTGTACATTATTAGTAAAGTTAGAGGTTAAGCTCTTGGCCTACGTAGATTACTTTCAATTTTTAATACTTGTAACTTCATCAGTCTCAGAAGCACTAGAGAAATGTACATGTTGCTTAACAGCAATTAAGGAATGGTTGACAGAAAATAGATTCATTCTGAACCTAGCAAAATCTGAACTTCTGTATTTGGTATGACCACCTGTTGCATATGTTCCAGATGTCTTGTTATTTGAGGGGAATCAATTCCAGATTGGGAGTAAGGTTTGGAATCTTGGTATATTATCAGATTTTTCAGTGTCTTTGCTTCCACAAACAAGGAATGCCGTGGAATTTATCGTACTATAAACTGAAAATGTTGCGTCAATTGCAACCTTTTTTGTCCACACAAGATTTGAAGACTGTGATTCATGTTTTGGTGACCTCTGCAGTGGATTATTATAATTTTTTTTTATATTTGGGATTGCCTGTGTCTGTTTTTCCTGCCTTGCAGGTTGTGTAGAAATCTGCAGCATAGGTTGTCCCTGGTATCACATTGTGGATGTGCATGATGCTCATGCTACAGGATCTGCACTAGCTGCCAATTAAGTTTAGGGTTATGTTTAAAGTCTTGTTGTTAGTTTTTAAAATTTGGCATAACATGGCACCTAAACATTTTTCTTCCTCTCTGACAAAGTATGTGTCTAGCAGCTCTTTACTATCTGATTCATAGCATTTGTTAAATATTCTAATTGTTAAACAATATATATTTTATGTGGTGGACCCAGCTTGGTGGAATAAACTTCCTTACAAGTTGCATACAGAACAGTCTCTTGTTAAAACTTATGACTAATGTCCTGATTTGAGTATATTAGGGCTGTGGCAGCTTTTAGTTAATATCAGTATGATCAATAATGTACTTTTAAATGGTTTGTTTATTTTTATGTTGTGATGTGTTGTTTTTATGTTTACATTTCTGTATGTTTTATGGATGTGATCTGCATAGCTGCCTAGAAGTGTTGATAGCGTGGGTAACAATTTTTTTTAAAATACTATTTAAATAGTATCTACCATTGAGTAATAGAGCACACTAAAAATGATAGAAGACAAACAAAATTTCAAGGTGAATTTTCAAGAGTTGTGTGAATAAAAGTCAGCACATATGTTTGCAAATAGCATATACTCACATATATGCTATTTTAAAAACCTCAAAATATACATGAAAGGGTATGCAATTAAATCTGCATGTCTAAAAAAGAGGAGTACCAGGAGCATTCTGGGGCGGGGCCAACATTGACACGAGTAAGTTGCTATGTTTTAAGCAATTTTATGCATATAATTATAAATGACAGCTTAATCGTGTATATTTACACCTGCTGTATATCTGGAGTAAGTGATTGTAAGTTTTAAAAGTGAAATACTGACTGGGTAGGAGGTCTGGTGGAAAGGGGTGGAGTTCTGGCTAAAGAGTCAGGAAGGTCCTGATGACCTGCAGGTAGACTGGGTGAACTGGTAGACTAATTGATAAAACTGATAGTTTCATTGCATCATGCATGTTAGAAAATCTCCAAATTTACATGAAATAAAGCTGACTTTTTGGGATAAATGTGTGTAAATTATGTAGATAAAATCTCCACACATATATTTTTAGGTTAGGCATAGAAATATGTGAATTTAGTAATTGCGCACTACTTATCCAGATAAATTCCGATTTATCCAACTTAGGGGGTTATTTTCTAAAGCTAGCACATGCGTGCGATAGCTAGCTCGGGGCGGCGTCAGCCCCGGAATAGGAGGAGTCGGGGCGGCACTGGGGCTGATGCCACGAAGACTGCGCCGACAGCGAAAGGTAAGCACCTTTTTCACTGTCAGTTTCGCGCCAAATGACTACACCTTTTATGGTGTAGTTATTTGGCGCGACACTGACAGCGATCGCACCGTGGAGGTGCGATTGCTGCCGGCTATCATAGGACCACCCCCCGTTAGTGTGCGATTCAGGGAGCCCTGCGTTGTTGGTAAATCTAGGCCTTAATCTTGCCAATCAATTATTATCTGGACAAATTCTGACTTATCTGGCTAAAGTAGGAGCAAAGTCACTACTTATCCAGATAATTCTTAAAAATCTACTTATCCAACTAAGGGGGTCATTTATCAAAGTGTGTTATGGCATTTTGCATGCGTTAAGGTGTTTTCACATGTGAAAAGCACCTTTACCATATGCGAAAACACCATAATACAATGCAAATTAGGAAAAGGGGAGGAGTTGGGGGTGGGATTTCTGGCCAAGTGGGCCTGCTTTGCAAAACCATATTGCACAGTTTTAATGTGGAATTTAACTATACCTTTTTCATTTGCATTAAGCTGTACGATATGGCTTTATCACACTTTGTGATATTTTTGCAACTAGTGTTTTCAGCTGCTGGGGAGAGAGAGAGAGAGAGAGAGACTAGCGATAAGGCCTTCATACTAGGTAGGTTTTATACCTCTATAGGAGGCCACCTAGCTACTCGAGGTGAGGTTTAGGTATTAGTGTAGGAGTCAGGGGCCACTTTGACATACAGAGTGTGATGTATGGACAGAACAGTGCACTCTTGAGAAGATTTGATGACCTTCGGAGTGAGGAAACTCACCCAAAGATGAGATTTGTGCAATGTTCTCTCAACCTAGTTTGATGGACTCTCTACCTGGATAACTTCTTATTAATAAACATACTTATTACCATAAAACACATCCCTTTTCCTATCGCATGTGATATTTAGTGCACTTTGATAAATCCAGGCCTAAGATAGCTGTATCAGTCTAAAAAGTGCTACTTATCTGGACATCTGACTTGACTGGATAAGTTGCACTTTTGAGACTGATACAGCTATCTGACAGCCAGATAAGTGGTGTTTTAAGACTTATCTGGCTAAATAGCAGCTTTACAGCCATGTAACCAGATAAAATGGAACTTATCTGGATGTGCTTCTACTTTTGGTTGGTTAATCAGAATTTATCTGGATAAGTGCAATATATATTTGTGCATTTTTTTTATATGCATGAACATGTGGCAGGGTGCGTTTATGCATATTTTATAATATCATATTTAATATGAACAGGTTATAAAATACAGGAGTAGATTTTCAGGGGTTGCTATACACACATTTATGGGAGCACACACAGCTGTTTGAAAGTTATCCTTCATGTGCTTTTTTCTATTGTTTCTTTTTAAAACAACAAGAAATAACATAGTTAATGTTGTTGACATTGTCTATGTCATTTCAAATGAATGCACATCTCTACAGATCAGGTATAGTCTCAGAGGCTTGAAGTAGCATAACATTATGGCAGGAAAAAAAACCCAAAAGAATTCCTCATACAATTTTAAATTGGCTTATAGTAGAGATTTGATATATTCCATCATTTCAACTTGGTATGTCAATTACCTTGCTAAGATTACACTTTGAGTTGTTTAGACCAGCAGGAGCACACAGATTTGATAACGGTAATATCACTTTCAAAAAATACAGTAATAATAAAATTCCTAAGGCTATCCCATTAAGGGACAATTTTCAAACTGTCAACCTAGTTGCAAAGTCTGTGAGTATTTTGTATCCATGGAGCTTGTATCAAATTTTCAAAGCTAAAGCACGTCTTCCCTTTGAAATTTGCCATGGGGGAGAGGCACTCATAAGCACTATGAAAGATTGCAGCTTCAATTTCCTAGCTCCTTCAAACTCCATGCTTATTTCAGCATCAATCTGCTGCATTCTCTACTAATTTACTCAAAACCTACAGTTCTCATATTAGAGCCGTGTCTAGCTCTGAATCTGGTAAGATCAAGGTGGCGTTTGCAATGCCTTCAGGAACAAAATATTCCAAGCACAATACCATGACTCCAGAAAAATTGATGTTAGCTAGGCCTACACCAATCACTGATCTGATCCTTTTGGAACTGCAACTACTCAACGATATGTTTCAGCAGAATATGGAAACCATCTTCACTATTAATTTTGAACTTACTGATCTAGCTTCTCACATTGAGGCTTTTCAACTGCATCTAGAGTCTGCAATTTGATCCACCACTAGAAACTGAGCATGCCCACTGCATTTCCTCCAGACCACTTCAGCATGTGTGGTACCCTCTTCCCACTATACTGAATGTCCTCAGATATCAGCAGGCCTTGGCCATCCTGGCAGCTGCTAAAGAAAAATTGCCTGTTGTTCATGATACTATGAAACTACTCTTGGTCCTGACCTTGCTAAGACTATAGCCCAATTCAAAAAACTATTTTTCACCACGAGACCCCATTTCAGATCTATTGGTTCAAAATATGGTTTACTCTATCCAGCAAGAATGTGGATCACACACAGCAATGCAATTAAGACCTATGAGACCCCTGATGGCTTATAAAGTATTTGGACACCTTGGTGATATCTCTTGTGATAGACACTTGACTGTGCTTGTTCTTTACTGTTGTGGGTTCCTTTTTACTCCAGTTTTCCTACCAACTTACCCTTCCTTTGCTATACTACCACCTTATTTTCTTGAAGTTCTTACATCAAATTCTGGCCTAGATTCATCAAAATGCAATAAATTTTGCATGAATAACACCTGTGATAAGGAAAAGGGGCATGGCTAGGCTAATGTTTGAGTTACTGCACCATGTGCGTTGCATAGCTATTTTATTGCAATGTGTTGTGCGTCCCGGCCACGTGGGTGCCGCGACCGGGCCTGCTCACCTCACACTGCCCTCCACAAGTGCTGGCCTGGCTGCTGCCGCCAATCCCCAATGCCCCTGTTGCTCACCATGGCCTTCCTCAGCGACCTTGTCCCTGCAGGCCTCACAGCGGAGCTCCTGACATCACTAGAGCCCTGTATATAAAGCAGGGCTCAAACCCCTGATCCCTGCCTTGGCAATCGGGTCGACACCATTGGTGTGCTAGTTTGCCTTTGTGTTCCAAGTGTTCTCTTGTTCCAGCATCTCCGTGTTCCTGTGTCTTCCGTTCCCAGGGGCTCCACGTGTTCCTGTATCCTTCTCAAGTAGTACCTCTTCGGACTGATCTTTGGTACTGGCCTCTGCCTGCCTGACCATTCTCTTGCCTGCCACCTGGAACCGACCTTTGCTTGCCTTGTCTACGCCCGGACTGATTCTGGTATTGACCCCTGCTTTGGCTGACCTCTCCTGGACTGATACTCTGGCTCTGACCCTTGCACTTCACTCGGACATTCTCTTCTGGCCTACTGTGACTATTAGACCAACCTGCTTGGAAACCAACCGCAGCTTCCACTTGGCTAGACCCACAGGTACTGCCTGTCTCGCCCAGAGAACCTTCCTGAACTGTTGCCTCCCTGAGGTCTCCGGAGCTTCCAGTTCGGGTCTAGTCCATCCACTCTGAATCAACCGCACACCCTTGCTTGTGGTGGGCACACCCCTCTGCTACCTCTCCGGGAGACCACCAAAGACACACACAATTCCAGGCGGTCCGGGTACCCAAGGGCTCAACCTGTGGAAACCCCAGACTGTTATTGGTGAAACTCCAGTTAGCCTCTGTATCCTCTTGTTCTCCACCTCCTTGTGGCAGGCACTCTCTGGGTCCGACCAGAGGGCCGTACCAATCCTGCGCCAGGCCAAGGGTACACCTCCAGCACAACACAATGTGTGTTACATTTATCACACCTGTGATATTTTCACTTTGCAATCTGCTCAGTCAGGCATTTTTGGTGGGAGAGAGAGAGAGGGAGGGAGAGAGAGAGGGCAAGACTCTTTATAAGGCTCTCATAGGAGCCAAATATTTATACCATTATAGGATGGTCATCTAATAACTTGAGGTGAGGTTTCAGTGGTGGACTGGGGTTTAGGGGCCAGATTTACATGCACAGTCAGAGGTATGAACAGCATAATACACATCAGTGAAGATTGGATGCAATTTGGAATGTGGAAAGCTACACAAAGATGAGATTTCTACAATGTTCTCTTGCCCTAGCTTCAAGCATCTCTACCTGGGCACTATCTAGCTAGGCCGGGAGAACATTGTTTAAATCTCCTTTGTGTATCTTTCCACATTTCAAATCACGTACAATCTTCATTGATGTGGACTGTGCTGCCCGTACCTCTGACTGTACATGTAAAACTGGCCCCAAAACCCTAGTCCACCACCAAAACCTCACCTTGAGTTACTAGATAATCCTTCTATAGTGGTATAAATAGATGACACTTATGCATGCAACCCCAGAGGCTCCCTCTCTCTCTCTCATTCCCCCCCCCCTTCCAAATGCCTAAAACAGGCATTTTCAGGCATAGTTATTTCCAGCATCATTTTTGTAAACTCCTCCCCTTTGACAAAATTTAAAAAATTTGCATTCGGGTCATGCAACGCAATAAATAACACATGCATTATGGTGCTATCATGGGCATTAGGGCCCTAATGCCCGTGAGAACAGCCTAACACATTTTGATGAATGACCCTGTCTGCTAGATGGTCAGCGATTACTGCTCAGTTTATAGATCGACTGTTTTGATAATTACAGCAGCATTTTTTCACTCGCCACACTTGGTGGGATTTTGAGCTGCCTCTTCACTGACTCACAAGACCCTATTTTTGCTCTCTTTCTCGGGATTTTTGGCGCTGAATGTTTTTTTTTCTCACTGTGCCTTTTTTGTTGCTCTTTTGTTTTCTGTCTATTCTCTGTCTTTTTTCTAGGGTAGGCTTTTTGCTTGCTTTCTTGCTTGTTTTATATCAGGGCTGCACTCCAGATTGGTATCTGCTTTTTACTAGCATCTGTATTTATAAGCTCAAGCTACATTTCTTTTTATATGTATTCAATACCTTTATGACTACCAACCTAAACATTTTTTTCTCTTAATTATTGTATTAAGCTGAAAAAGGTTCTGGTATATTTTAAAACACTTCACCCTGGTTTGGTATTCTTATAGTAAATGCTCCTTTCCTATCATGAATCCCTGAAGCTCAAACAAGATTAGGTTGGACAAGTGGTTTTTGTCTCGAGAGTACATTAGAGAGGAAAGTAACAATGCTGATACACAAGTCTCTCCCTGTGCAGATTTTAGAACAGGAAAAGATTCAGGGGGTAGATGGGTAGCAGCTGTGCTGAAAATTTTTGATAAATCATCATTGCTTCTCAAAATTTATGCTCCTAATTCTGATACAGCCTCTTTTTTTCAGAAGATTTTGATGATTCATTGCAAATATGCTGATCTCCGGTATTGATATGAGGTCATTTTAATCAACATCTAGATCTCACTCTGGATCAACAATCCTCCTGTCCCAGTAGGTATTCTCTGTTGCATGTAGCTGTTCTTAACCTTATTGCTTCTCTTGGCCTAGTAGATCCTTGGAGAATGCTGTACCCGATGAATAGAGATTTTACATTTTACTCCTTTCCCCATCAGTCCTACTCTCATATTGATTACTTTTTGATTTCCATTAGCTTGCTAGATCCTACCCTTGACGCATAAGAACATAAGAAATTGCCATGCTGGGTCAGACCAAGGGTCCATCAAGCCCAGCATCCTGTTTCCAACAGAGGCCAAACCAGGCCACAAGAACCTGGCAAGTACCCAAGCACCAAGAAGATCCCATGCTACTGATGCAATTAATAGCAGTGGCTATTCCCTAAGTAAACGTGATTAATAGCAGTTAATGGACTTCTCCTACAAGAAGTTATCCAAACCTTTTTTGAACCAGCTACACTAACTGCACTAACCCGCTTCACAAGAGTGGGAACAGGGAGGAGGCTGGCAACCAGAGGCCGGTTAGCCTCACTTCGGTGGTGGGAAAAGTAATGGAGTCTCTGCTGAAAGAGAGAATAGTGAACTATCTACAGTCCGGAGAATTGATGGACCAGAGGCAACATGGATTCACCAGGGGAAGATCCTGTCAGACAAATCTGATTGACTTTTTTGACTGGGTAACCAAGGAATTGGATCAAGGAAGAGCGCTCGATGTCATATACTTGGATTTCAGCAAAGCTTTTGATACGGTTCCGCACAGGAGACTGGTGAATAAAACGAGAAGCTTGGGAGTGAGTGACAAGGTGGTGACCTGGATTGCAAATTGGTTGACGGACAGAAGACAATGTGTGATGGTAAACGGAACCTTCTCTGAAGAGAGAGCGGTTTTAAGTGGTGTACCGCAAGGATCGGTGTTGGGACTGGTCCTGTTCAATATCTTTGTGAGCGACATTGCGGACGGGATAGAAGGTAAGGTTTGTCTTTTTGCGGATGACACTAAGATCTGCAACAGAGTGGACATGCCAGAAGGAGTGGAGAGAATGAGACGGGATCTAAGGAAACTGGAAGAGTGGTCGAAGATATGGCAGCTGAGATTCAATGCCAAGAAGTGCAAAGTCATGCATATGGGGAGCGGAAATCCGAATGAACTGTATTCGATGGGGGGGGAAAGGCTGACATGCACGGAGCAGGAGAGGGACCTTGGGGTGATAGTGTCTAATGATATGAAGTCTGCGAAACAATGCGACAAGGCGATAGCAAAAGCCAGAAGAATGCTGGGCTGCATAGAGAGAGGAATATAGAGTAAGAAAAGGGAAGTGATTATTCCCTTGTACAGGTCCTTGGTGAGGCCTCACCTGGAGTACTGTGTTCAGTTCTGGAGACCGTATCTACAAAAAGACAAAGACAAGATGGAAGCGGTACAGAGAAGGGCAACCAGGAAAGTGGAGGATCTTCATCGCATGACGTACGAGGAGAGATTGAAGAATCTAAATATGTACACCCTGGAGGAAAGGAGGAGCAGAGGTGATATGATACAGACTTTCAGATACTTGAAAGGTTTTAATGATCCAAAGGCAACGACAAACCTTTACCATAAGAAAAAAATCAGCAGAACCAGGGGTCACGATTTGAAGCTCCAGGGAGGAAGATTCAGAACCAATGTCAGGAAGTATTTCTTCACGGAGAGGGTGGTGGATGCCTGGAATGCCCTTCCGGAGGAAGTGGTGAAGACCAGAACTGTGAAGGACTTCAAAGGGGCGTGGGATAAACACTGTGGATCCATAAAGTCAAGAGGCCGCCAATGAAGAGTAGGTGACTCGCCAGAATGATGGCTACTGCCTGGAGACAATACCCTTATTCAATAAACATACACATGGTTACTGTGACTCCAACATCACTCTAAGCTTCAACAGCAAGAGGAAATGTGGAAAAAAGGATTTGCACTCACAAAGACGGGAGTAGCTGGCTTGTTACGGTGGTTACTACCCCAAACCAAATATCCAAATTACTACCTCCACCTTCCTCTATTCCTGATGCCTTTCAACTAGCTTGATCACTCCATTCTTATACTTCACTTTCAATGCATATCCAGCATAGTTCTCTGCTTCAACAGCAGGGGAGAAGAAAAACTGTTACTTCACACATCCAGCAGAGCTCTCTGCTTAAACGGCAGGGGAGAAGAAAAAAGGGTTCGCACTCACAAAGCGGGGAATAGCTGGCTTGTTACGGCGGTTACTTCCCCAAACCAAATGTACCTGATACTTCACTCTCGACGCATATCCAGCAAGGCTCTCTGCTTCAACGGCATGGGAGAAAGACTGATACATCACAAATTTCCAGCATAGCTCTCTGCTTCAACGGCAGGGGAAAAGAAAAACTGATACTTCACGCATATCCAGCATAACTTCAAAGGCAGGGGAAAAGAAAAAAGGATTCACACTCACAAAGCGGGGAGTAGCTGGCTTGTTACGGTGGTTACTACCCCAAACCAAATGTGCCTGATACTTCACTTTCGATGCATATCCAGCATAGCTCTCTGCTTCAACGGCAGGGGAGAAGAAAAAAACTGATACCTCACGCATATCCAGCATAGCTCCCTGCTTCAACGGCAGGGGAGAAGATAAACAACCAATAAGGGCTGTATAACATAATCTGGGTAAAAACAAATAAGCATGGGTGTAGCTTGCTTATTGCGGCGGTTACTACCCCTACTACCTCTAACTAATCAAGCTAGATATTTCACTTGGATGCAGCTCCATCACCGCTCTCTACATTAATGGCGGGGGTGGAAGGGAATTAGAACCAAGAGCTAAGAGAAACAGATAAGTATGAGAGAAAAAATGAGGGAAGCTTGCTGGGCAGACTGGATGGGCCATTTGGTCGTCTTCTGCCGTCATTTCTATGTTTCTATGTTTCTATGTAACCACATCCTCTGGCAACAAATTCCAGACCTTTATTGTACGTTGAGTGAAAAAGTATTTTCTCCGATTAGTCTTAAATGTGCTATTTGCTAACTTCATGGAATGCCCCCAGTCCTTCTAGCATTCGAAAGTGTAAATAACCGATTCACATCTACTCGTTCGAGACCTCTCATGATCTTAAAGACCTCTATCGTATCCCCCCTAAGCCGTCTCTTCTCTAAGCTGAACAGCCCTAACCTCTTCAGCCTTTCCTCATAGGGGAGTTGTTCCATCCCCTTTATCATTTTGGGTGCCCTTCTCTGTACCTTCTCTATTGCAACTATATCATTTTTGAGATGCGGAAAACAGAATTGTACACAGAATTCAAGATGCGGTCTCACCATGGAGCGATATAGAGGCATTATGACATTTTCTGTTTTATTAACCATTCCCTTCCTAATAATTCCCAACATTCTGTTTGCTTTTTTGACTGATGCAGCACACTGAGCTGACAATTTTAAAGTTTTATCCACTATGATGCCTAGATCATTTTCCTGGGTGGTAGCTCCTAATATGGAACCTAAAATTGTGTAACTACAGTAAGGGTTATTTTTCCCTATATGCAACACCTTGCATTTATCCACATTAAATTTCATCTGCAATTTGGATGCCAAATCTTCCAGTCTTGCAAGGTCCTCTTGTAATGTATCACAATCTGCTTGTGATTTAACTACTCTGTGCTACACTGAGCTCTGGTCCGGTGTCGTGAACACCACCCAGAAGGGTGGCTCCAGGTGGAGAGAGACAGGGATGGCTGGAAACAGTGTCAAATTCCAGGCTGGGTCAGGGCAGGCAGCAGGCAACAGTGTCAGAGTCCAGGCTGGGTCAGGGCAGGCGGCAGGCAACAGTGTCAGAGTCCAGGCTGGGTCAGGGCAGGCGGCAGGCAACAGTGTCAGAGTCCAGGCTGGGTCAGGGCAGGCAGCAGGCAACAGTGTCAGAGTCCAGGCTGGGTCAGGGCAGGCGGCAGGCGGCAGGCAACAGTGTCAGAGTCCAGGCTGGGTCAGGGCAGGCGGCAGGCAACAGTGTCAGAGTCCAGGCTGGGTCAGGGCAGGCAGCAGGCAACAGTGTCAGAATCCAGGCTGGGTCAGGGCAGGCGGTAGGCAACAGTGTCAGAGTCCAGGCTGGGTCAGGGCAGGCGGCAGGCAACAGTGTCAGAGTCCAGGCTGGGTCAGGGTACCTAGTAGTAAGGCAAAGAGCCCGTAGGCCACACACACACACACACACAGCAAAGCAGAGGGCCCGAAGGCCACACACAGCGCAAGGCAAGGCAAAGCAGGGTCCAAAGTCCACACGCTCAGCAAAGCAAGGAAGGCTAGAGCAGGGAGCCCAGGCGAGCTCGATGCCGAAGCACCGAGGGAACTGCCAGGCAGGGTTATAAGGGGAAATCCAGAACATAGAGAGAACAAGGAAGATGGACCGGCCCAGTCAGGAGAGCCTGCTCTTGAAGGACCCCTGGTGGTGAGGCGGTTGCACAGCAGCCACAGCCGTAACACTCTGAATAATTGTGTATTATCTGCAAATTTGATAACCTCACTTATCGTATTCCTTTCCAGATCATTTATATATATATATTGAAAAGCACCGGTCCAAGAACAGATCCCTGAGGCACTCCACTGTTTACCCTTTTCCACTGAGGAAATTGACCATTTAATCCTACTCTCTAACTAGTTTGTAATCCACGAAAGGACATCGCCTACTATCCCATGACTTTTTAGTCTTCCTAGAAACCTCTCATGAGGGACTTTGTCAAAAGCCTTCTGAAAATCCAAATATACTACATCTACCGGTTCACCTTTATCCACATGTTTATTAACCCCTTCAAAAAAATGAAACAGATTTGTTAGGCAAGACTTCCCTTGGGTAAATCCATGTTGATTGTGTTCCATTAAATCATGTCTTTCTATATGCTCTATGATTTTGATCTTGAGAATAGTTTCCACTATTTTTCTCAGCACTAAAGTCAGGCTCACTGGTCTATAGTTACCCAGATCACCCCTGGAGCCTTTTTTAAATATTGGGGTTACATTGGCCACCCTCCAGTCTTCAGGTACAATGGATGATTTTAATGATTTATTTTTATTTATTTATTTTAAGTTTTTCTATACCGGCATTCGCGATGAATATCGCATCATGCCGGTTTACAATTAACAGTGGAGGGGAGTGGGCAGTGGAGTGCCTCAGGGATCTGTATTGGGACCCATGCTTTTCAATATATTTATAAATGATCTGGAAAGGAATTTGATGAGTGAGGTAATCAAATTTGCAGATGATACAAAATTATTCAGAGTAGTTAAATCACAAGCATATTGTGATAAATTGCAGGAGGGCCTTGTGAGACTGGAAAATTGGGAATCCAAATGGCAGATGAAATGTAATGTGGATAAGTACAAGGTGATGCATATAGGGAAAAATAACCCATGCTATAGTTACACAATGTTAGATTCCATATTAAGAGCTACCACCCAAGAAAGAGATCTAGGCGTCATAGTGGATAACACATTGAAATCATCAGCTCAGTGTGCTGTGGCAGTCAAAAAAGCAAACAGAATGTTGGGAATTATTAGAAAGGGAATGGTGAATAAAACGGAAAATGTCATAATGCCTCTGTATCGCTCCATGGTGAGACCGCACCTTGAATACTGTGTACAATTCTGGTCGCCGCATCTCAAAAAAGATATAGTTGTGATGGAGAAGGTACAGAGAAGGGCGACCAAAATGATAAGGGGAATGGAACAGCTCCCCTATGAAGAAAGACTAAAGAGGTTAGGACTTTTCAGCTTGGAGAAGAGACGACTGAGGGGGGATATGATAGAGATGTTTAAAATCATGAGAGGTCTAGAATTTGTAAATGTGAATTTGTTATTTACTCTTTTGGACAATAGGAGGACTAGGGAACACTCCATGAAGTTAGCATGGGGCACATTTAAAATGGATCGTAGAAAGTTCTTTTTCACTCAACACACAATTATACTCTGGAATTTGTTGTTAGGGGATATGTTTAGTGCAGTTATTGTAGCTGGGTTTAAAAAAGGATTGGATATGTTCTTGGAGGAGAAGTCAATTACCTGCTATTAATTAAGTTGACTTAGAAAATAGCTACTGCTATTACTTGCAACAGTAACATGAGATAGACTTAGTTTTTGGGTACTTGCCAGGTTCTTATGGCCTGGATTGGCCACTGTTGGAAACAGTATGCTGGGCTTGATGGACCCTTGGTCTGACCCATTATAGCATGTTCTTATGTTCCTAAAAAGGAAACCAAGCAAGGTAGTTACCTCTTATAAAAGTCAACAGGGTACTCATCAAGGCCTGGATTCTTGCCCCTGACAATGCATTCACCATATCCAAGAAATTGGCACCTCCAGCCGATGCCACTGAGCCTCGTTGAGCCTAAGCAGTTTCAGGGAATTTAAGAAACCCCAATATCGTTCAGATCGACCAAGGGACCTTTTCTATATAGACCCATGTAATAACTGAGGAATTCTTCCTCTATTTTCTTCAGATCTGATGATGTTTCCTCTGTTGTTTTCCTCACTATTGTGATCATCACTTGCTAGCTCCAAACTCTTAGAATTTCAATTTAAGATATTTCATAGCCCTCCCAACTTTCCTATCCTAAGTGACTGAAACTCTCTTCTGCAACCCTCCAACTCCTTTAAAGTACATCAAGAGCAGTCCTTTTTATGTTTAGATTCCAATGCACAAAAGTTATTTAGGAGCTCATCCATTGCTCATTTGCGTGCTTTCTGCATGTGGCTAGCATAGGAGACTATTTTACTCCTCAAAAAAATTTGAAGGTCTCCCATCACAGTATTGGTATGTATTCAGTTGCAAGTTTATGAATGTTAAACTCCTCCACTGTTTCCCACAGTAAATCAGGAAAACGTTTGTCCCCCAGTAGTGAAATATTAAGTCTCCAGGTAGTGCACTGTGGCTTAGTTTGAGCAAAGTCTGGGTGATGGTCGGAGATGAAACACTCCATTATCCCGCTACTGGAAATTTGCATTAATAAATTGGGAGTGCCCAAAAAGTAATCCAGCCTGCTATAATCCATGTAATCTCTATCATTAGAGTGACCCTGTCTCCAAATGTTAAAAAACTTGAAAGTGGTCAACATATCTTGCAGTTCTCTGGATGTGCTTTCATCCTGCCTGGGAGACGAGGTTTTGTTCACTCAAGGGTCTAAACATATATTCCAGTCTCCACCAATATATAAATGGTTGGTCCCCCAGTTCACCAAGGTGGTCACAAGCTTATTATAAAACTTCCCCTGATCTTGGATAGGCCTGTAAATGTTGCCCAGAATAAAGGTCTGCTGAAGTAAGGAACAAAATATATATCTCCCCTCCAGGTCAACCAGACTTCAATGGATTCTTCTTGGAAGACTTTTATGAAGCAGGACACAGACACCTCCCCCCCCCTAATTTTAATGTTGTAAGCTGAATAAAACACCTGACCCACCCTCTTCATAATTTCTCATGTTCAACCGCTGTTAGGTGTGTCTCCTGAAGCACCAGTATGTCTATCTTATTTCTATGGCATATGGAAGTATTTACTAGGGATGTGAATCGTTTAAGGACGATTAAAATTATCGTCCGATAATTTTAATATCGTCTTAAACCGTTATGGAACACAATACAATACAGATTCTAATGATTTATCGTTATAAATCGTTAGAATCGTGAGCCGGCACACTAAAACCCCCTAAAACCCACCCCCGACCCTTTAAATTAAATCCCCCACCCTCCCGAACCCCCCCCAAATAACTTAAATAACCTGCGGGTCCAGCGGCGGTCCGGAACGGCAGCGGTCCGGAACGGGCTCCTGCTCCTGCATCTTGTCGTCTTCGGCCGGCGCCATTTTCCAAAATGGCGCCGAAAAATGGCGGCGGCCATAGACGAAAAAGATTGGACGGCAGGAGGTCCTTCCGGACCCCCGCTGGACTTTTGGCAAGTCTCGTGGGGGTCAGGAGGCCCCCCACAAGCTGGCCAAAAGTTCCTGGAGGTCCAGCGGGGGTCAGGGAGCGATTTCCCGCCGCGAATCGTTTTCGTACGGAAAATGGCGCCGGCAGGAGATCGACTGCAGGAGGTCGTTCAGCGAGGGTTCCGGCGCCTCGCTGAACGACCTCCTGCAGTCGATCTCCTGCCGGCGCCATTTTCCGTACGGAAAATGGCGCCGGCCATACGCGTATGGCCGGCGCCATTTTCCGTACGAAAACGATTCGCGGCGGGAAATCGCTCCCTGACCCCCGCTGGACCTCCAGGAACTTTTGGCCAGCTTGTGGGGGGCCTCCTGACCCCCACGAGACTTGCCAAAAGTCCAGCGGGGGTCCGGAAGGACCTCCTGCCGTCCAATCTTTTTCGTCTATGGCCGCCGCCATTTTTCGGCGCCATTTTGGAAAATGGTGCCGGCCGAAGACGACAAGATGCAGGAGCAGGAGCCCGTTCCGGACCGCTGCCGTTCCGGACCGCCGCTGGACCCGCAGGTTATTTAAGTTATTTGGGGGGGTTCGGGAGGGTGGGGGATTTAATTTAAAGGGTCGGGGTGGGTTTTAGGGGGTTTTAATGTGCCGGTTTTTCGATTTTTCGATTTTTCGATTTTTTAACGATTTTTCACGATTTTTCACGATATTTTACCCCCCCAAATGGCAACAATACGATTCCCTCCCCCTCCCAGCCGAAATCGATCGTTAAGACGATCGAGGACACGATTCACATCCCTAGTATTTACTGCTGCTTAATTGAAGAGGAGACATCCCATACATTGAAAGACACACACCTAACCCTGGTACCCATAGTCAATAAGTATCATAAAACATGTCAAATAACCCAGATAGTTAGACATGTAAGATGGACAGTGCAATGTCAAATAACCCGGATGGTTGGACATGTAAGATGAACAGTGCATTAAACAGTAGTGAAACAAAATGTTATCATATGCACCTCCCTTACATTTGTAAGTTTTCATTGCATGCCTTTTTCTCCCTTCCCCCAAAACAACTTCAGCACTATACCCCTAATCATCAACCAACTCCCCAAACCTCCAACCTTATCAATTATAAACCATAACAAACTCCTCCCTCCACCTATGCGTCCATCTCCTTAGGATTAGGACAAACTTCAACACTCCCCAGTGGGAAAAATATTGAGACCTTTAATCCCCCCTCCCTGTCCCTCCCCCTCCCCTTAAACCTATACACCCCAATTATTAATATTATCTATTAATTCTATGAAGTTTGCAACATACCTCAATATGGTCAGTGTTACTTCCATATACCAGTATCCTCTCAAACACGAACCCAGATGGGACCCAAAATATCATGTCCACAACAGGCCATCAATCCACATCAGCTCTCCCATCCTCCCCACACTCCTCCCAAACCTCTCCCCATTAACACATTCAAACACACTCTTCCATACAAACAGAAGAAAAGGCAAATAGAACAAATAAAAAAAAAGTCCTGTCTATAAAAATGTTATAGAGCCTTCTGTTAAATTTTGAATCCAAAAAGCAGATTGAAAAATCAAATGTTTACAAAAAGAATCACAACATCATCCAAACACAGAATTATCGACTCTCTGGCCTCCATCTGTTGATAGCCCTCGTGCAGACCCAAACAAGAAAAAACAAAAAATAAAAAGATGATGACAAAAATAAAAGCAGACATGTACTGTTCCAATAAGCCTTGATTCCTCAGCCTGCATAGAGGACTCGTGCATAGAGGTGCCATCCATGTAGTTGAGTATAGGGATCATTTGAAGATTTTTTTTATGACTTTTTTCAGAAAATTTTAACCCACTGCCCCTTCAGTGTTTGATCCTCAAGTGAAATTCCCTAGAACTGCCACCACCATGTTTTCATGCTGGTACAAATTTAAAGGCTTGCAGAATCAGTGTACATGATCACAGTGGTAAAGATATTAAAATGCTGGTTAGCTGAATAAGTAGAACTTATCTGGTAAAGTGGCAGCCATTGAATATCCAGCTATGTTCTGCAGTTACCATTTAACTGGATAAGTATTTATCTAATTAAGTAGATAGATGTGTATCTTAAGATGGGCAACTTATCCGATTATCATAACTGGATAAGTGCTATATATTCAGCCTTATCTTGCTAAGTTAACCGAATAAGCCATACTGCTTAATATCCATCCTAAATTATCCAGATAATTAGTATCCGGATAATTAATACTAGATAGCTTAGATATCCAGATATCTTTGAATATTTGGCCCAATGGGTTTAAATTATGTGAATTTGTGAAATTTTTTATGATCATTGATTACTGAAAAGTTTTACCCCCTACCCTTTCAGTGTTTGATCCACAAGTGGAAAACCCTAGAACTGCCACCGGCACATTTTGGCACATATGATTTAAATATGCCTATCATGTGTATGTGTACTCGTAATTTGAAGTGGCTACTCAAGCAAGCATAAAGCATGTATCTTTCTTAAGGATTTGTCAGCTTTAATGTGTACAGGGAAGCAGATTTAAAGCATGCTCGTGTGAAGGTCATTCCCAGTTTTGACCATTAGTCCACCAGTTTTCCCAGTCCATCTTAATGTCATTTGGACCCCTCTGGTTCTTCATTCTGCACTCCTCCCAGTTGATCCAGACCTCTCATCCAGCTGATCTAGGCCTAAACAGAGATTTCTGTGGACTTGTACCTGATCAAGTAGAAGCAGTAAATATTAGGGCTGTACAATCGTTTTTCCCGAATTAGGCAATGTCAACAAAATTGCTTAATTCGGAATGGTTTGGGAGAACCGAAAAATAATTGAATTTTTTCTGAAATTTCGGAAAAAATTCATTTTTGAGTTTGTGCATGCTAACTCCCGTTAGCGCGCACTAACTCCTGATAGTGAGCACTAACTCCCGATAGTACGCACTAACCCGAATATCGGGGCCCCTGAAAAAAAAACCCGAACCATGGGAAAAACGACATTCCCGCGGGGGGGGGGGAGCGGCCCGAAACGTAGCCCGACATGAAACTTTTACCTGAAGCACATCTCTAATAAATATACCTGGGTAACAGGCCACCTTGCAATGTGACGTACATAACTATGGACCCCGCCCAAGAATGCCTCTGCCTGCCCATTCCTTGCCTACAATTCCGCATACGTTTTTTAGTTCATGAACATAATTAGCAACTTTTAGCTCTGCATCACTCACGCGAAGCCCACATACTCACAGAATTGACCTTTTAATGCAAGCAAAGATCTTAAAATTTGGCCCTTAAAGGTGAATTTTAAAAGCCTGGAACACACCAGAACTGTAAGATATGTGCACAAGTTGGGACAGTGCGCACTGAGTGGATTTTAAAAGCCTCCTGCATACACGCGTACTTGTTGCTACGTGCACAAATGAAAAGGTTTTTAAAAGGGGCAGGGCATGGGGTCTGGGTGGGGCATGGGCATTCCTGGATTTTAACTTGAAATTAGTGCATTAATATTTATGGGTACATGTGCATGCTGGGGTCCCCTACCACATAACTTTACTTTTGCTGTGGATGATGTGTAAGCTTCAAACAAAAAAATATAGGCAAGTCAGCGAGGTTTAAAGAATTGGGGCGAATGGGGGAAGGGAGACTATTAAGCTAGGGGGGTTAGGAAGTCCTATCCATTAACTGAGCAAACTGGGAAAAAGCTGGGAAAACTAGCAATGGTCTCATCAATATGCATCTCTTATAAAATTTCCAGCTTATGCGGTAGAAACAGGATTTGCGCGCACATGCGAGTATCCATTTAAAATTGAGCACACGTACGTCTGTCCAAACTATTTTATGACATGCACACATATACATGCGTATGTTATAAAATGATGGCATCCCTGTTTGTAGGCCAACATTAGTGGGCACAAGTGCGCATGGTCCAATGAATGCGTGCATATGTACATCAGTGCGCCTGTTTAAAAGTTACCGTACCTGTGCATAAATGGGCTTTTGAGAATTGCTATGATAGTCTGTTACATTTACACACATAACTTATTTGAAAAATACTTTCATTGCTTTTTGCTGAAAAATATAGACATTCAGCATGTTGGAGTCTTGGGTCATAACACTGGGGCTTTAATATGATCAGTTGAAAAGTTTGGGAAATTTAGGGGTAGATTTACAAAAAATGCGCGTTCGCGTACTTTTGTTGGCGCACCAGTCACAAACAAAAGTACGCTGGATTTTAGTAGATACGCACGTAGCCGCGCGTATCTACTAAAATCCAGGATCGGCGCGCGCAAGGCTGCCGATTTTGTGCAGCCGGCGCGCGCCAAGCTGCGCAGCCTGCCTCCGTTCCCTCCGAGGCCGCTCCGAAATCGGAGCGGCCTCGGAGGGAACTCGCTTTCACCCTCCCCTCACCTTCCCCTCCCTTCCTCTATCTAACCCACCCCCCCGGCCCTATCTAAACCCCCCCCTACCTTTGTCCGGGGATTTACGCCTCCCGGAGGGAGAAGTAAATCCCTGCGCGCCAGCGGGCCGCTAGCGCGCCAAGACTCGACCTGGGGGTGGTTCCGTAGGGCGCGGCCACGCCCCCAGACCGCCCTGGGCTGAAACCACGCCCCCAGGCCCGCCCCCGAAACGCAGCATCCCGCCCCCAAATCGCCGCGTCGATCGGCCCTGCCCCCGACACACCCCCGACACGCCCCCGACAAAAAACCCCAGGACTTACGCGAGTCCCGGGGCTCTGCGCGTGCCGGCAGGCCTATGGAAAATAGGCGCGCCGGCGCGCAAGGCCCTGCTCGCATAAATCCGAGCGGATTTACGCGAGCAGGGCTTTTAAAATCCGCCCCTTAATTTCTGGTTGTGATTTAAAGTGAGGCATAATATCTGCCATACTGAAATGCTATAAAATGGATTGTATTCAGTTGAAAGGTGATTTTGTTGTGTGGTATTTTATAAATATTTTATTAAACTGTCTAAGTATTTTCAGTGATTTCTTAATTTGCTATCTCTTACATTTTCCCCTGACTCGGCAGTAAGACTGCTGAAACATTATGGTATTGGGGCCAATGCAGATGCAGTTTGTAATCAAAAAGATGCAGGACAAGTGCAGTTGTCATTCTGATTTTTAAGATAAGCTACCTGTAAAAAATTATTTTGAGTGATTTGAATTTCTTGCATATTTTTGATGATTTTTTAATAAAGATTACTCAGGTAGTAGATGATTGAGTGATGCCATATATGGCATAGCCTATAGACTACTACATGACATTAGTATTAGCATTGTTATATATTATATATATATTTTATTCTGTTTCTTGGATTAACTATGTTCATTGTAAACCGCTAACTTGAAGCGATAGTTACTGTTCATTGTAAACCGGGGTGATATGTATATTATACAGGAACCTCCGGTATATAAATCCTTAAATAAATAAATAAATAAATGACATAAGGCTTTAGATTAAGGCTTCAAGTGACGAGAAGTCATATTATATTTTGCATTGGATTCTTTCTTTGGATTCCTTCTTTGAATTTTTTTGAATGTATCTAGTGGCTCATTTTCTGCTTTTCTAACTTCAGCATTAGCCAGACAAACCCCTGAGATTTGAACTGCCCACCCCTTCACTAGAGGAATTTTTTCTGAGTACGTCACTACCACGTTAAAATTTAGCTAGATAGAAAGAGGCAAGTTGGGGAAGTTGTTCTGTGGGCGTGGTTAAATGAATTCGACTAGTGCCAATATTCAGCTCGAGGCAAATGAATTTAGCTGGGTAAGTCTGCTTGGAAAAATTACTTTCCTATAGTTACCCGAGTAACAGTATTTATCCGGCTAAGTGTTGCTTAATATCAGGGCAAAGTAACACAGGTTATTTTTTTCCACTCACCAACCTCATAGTTATTTGGATAGCAGAAGACATGGTCATATGAAGTTTGTACAGGCTTAATTCAGATTGAAAGAACTTTGGAAGAAAATGAAACATTCCAGAAATAAAAATATTGTATTCACCTCTCAGGGCATTGGAATTCAGTGATTGGGGTCAAAGAGGAAGTTGGTGAAACAAAGTTTTATGAAGAAGAAGAAGAAACATACTTTACAGTCTGTTGACAAATAATCAGTTTAAATCATTCGGCTCAGTAAGTTATTGCTTGTCCATGGGGAACGCAGGCTAAGAATCATTTCAGGAGATAAATCTTATATGGATAGTTCTAAAAGAAATACATTTTTTTAATCTTCAAGGATGACGAGGATGCCACTGAAGTTTTATAAATTTTCTCTTTAGTAGGAATCTGTCACTGTCCATGTTTCATCTCTGGGGACGAGGAGATAATTTTTTCTTAAACTAAACAAAATGATAGAGTAGCATAATCTTTGAATTATAAAATTATTCTTAAATATATGAGGTAGATATTTAAAGCTAAATATTTATGTATGTTACCCAGATAAAACTTACCAGGCAAATTTACCTATAATATTCAGCAGCACAGCTATGCTGCTGAAAATCCTATCAAAAATTGCTACTTAGCTGGATCAATTATATATGGTTAAATTAGACCTGCTCTATGGTATCCTATTAACTTCACCAGATAAGTACAAATATTGCTACTTATACGATAGCATGCAAAACTGAGTAAGCAAAAGCTAGAAAATTATGCAAATGAGGGACTCCTACTACATTTCTCAGTAAAATATCGCAGAATAATGTGGATTTAATGTGGGAAATAACACTTTATTTACGGTAGAGGGGGAAAAAGTTTTTATCACACTATAGTGGCTGTTAAAATGGATCGTGGCTATTATCGCAGCTATAATCACGCACAATAAAAAAAGGCCTTCTCTCAGACACATCTGTATAACCCTGCTAGCTTAATAAAACCTGTTTTTCTTGTCGGCCCAGTCTTTCTAAAGCTACAGTGTTAGGTGGAAGTGTACTAGTTGTGGGATACTGGCTGCTTCGGTCTGCTCAACAACAACAAAAAATACTATCACTACACCAAGCAAGGGAGGTTCAAACACCTCCTAAGGAAGTGCCTGTACGAGAGCCAGAGCCATAATCCCCGCCAGAGGAGCACCCTGGCCCACGCCAGGCCTTACCATAAGGTAGGGCTTGCAGGAGGAACAGGGAACACATCTTTCATCCATGAACCACATTGCTGAGGATGCCAGAGGAACATGTGGTTGTGAGGTATCTCCTGAGTTCTCAGGCTATCATGGAATTATATAAAGATCTCAGAGATCTTTCTCAGGTCACAGAACAGTCCCGTGCTATACCAGGTCTCACCAAACTACCGTGTGCCCTGCATTCTATGGCATCTGCCTCCTTCCAAACAACAGCCAGGGTTATCAGTGGAATGTCCCAAACATCTTTTTCCTGCTGTCTGGGCACGGTCATAACAGCTGTAAGTGGCCATATTAATTGTTACATAAGATTCCCTTGTGAAAGGCAGGACCTGCTGAAGAGAGGTTTTTATCCCATCATCAGCTTTCCTAATGTTCTGGAGCTATTGACTGCACTCACTCTGTGGCAGATGGGAGATTTACTGCAACAGAAAACTCTTCAACTCCATCAATATGCAAGTGGTCTTTGATGCTTGACTGAGAATCCTCGACGTGGTCACCAGATACCCAGGAGCTGCACATGATTCCATTATACTTAAGAACACAAGAACATAAGAACATGCCATACTGGGTCAGACCAAGTGTCCATCAAGCCCAGCATCCTGTTTCCAACAGTGGCCAATCCAGGCCATAAGAACCTGGCAAGTACCCAAACACTGTCTATTCCATGCTACTGTTGCTAGTAATAGCAGTGGCTACTTTCTAAGTCAACTTAATTAATAGCAAGTAATGGACTTCTCCTCCAAGAACTTATCCAATCCTTTTTTTAAACACAGCTACACCAACTGCACTAACCAAATCCTCTGGCAACAAATTCCAGAGTTTAATTGTGCGTTGAGTGAAAAAGAACTTTCTCCAATTAGTTTTAAATGTGCCACATGCTAACTTCATGGAGTGCCCCCTAGTCTTTCTATTATCCGAAAGAGTAAATAACCGATTCACATCTACCCATTCTAGACCTCTCATGATTTTTTTTTTGTTATTATATTTATTGAATTTTTATATAGGAGATATACATATAGAAGCAAACAATTGTACAGATCTGTAAAACACACATCAAGCCGTAAATCAGGAAAATTGCTAAGCACAAAAAAACAGTAAACAGTGACCGTAAAACACAGCAAAGTCCCAATGTATTACAGAACCATCAAAAGCAGTCATCAGGCTTATATTCCCCATCAAAAACCTTCCCACCTTCCCTTTCCCCTCCCCCCTCCCTTTGGATGTGTAGCTGTATGTCAGTCTGTCAGTAAGCATAATGGATGATGATGATGGGCAGTGCTATATATCGATAAACAGGAGTATGTGTGATTCTGTCCTTCCATAAACAGAAGTATCTGTGCTCATGGGTGAACACGAGCTCGAGAGAGCCCCCCTCCCTTCTTGTGGGCTAGTGGGCTGTTAGTAGAGAGACTGTAAGATGAAGTCTGCCCAGAACTCTGTTCATGAAATTGAGGTGGACAGGTGCAGATATGATAAAAAGGGAGTCCACACCTCGTCTTCCTCTGCCGGCGAGGAAGTTTGTTGGTGTCACAAGATATAAAGTTCATGCATACAAAGCCTCAGCATCTGTTTAAAACACTGGTCTGTGTCTGGGGCTTCCTTATCTAACCATTTAAGTAGAATAGCTTTTTTTCCAATTACCGCCGCTTTAACAAGAAACCGTGATAGGTTAATTGACCTAGGCAGTGTCAGCAAGCTGGTAGACCCAATCAGCCACAATTGTGGGTCTAAGGGAAGTGCACGCTTCCAAAGAGACGTGCAAAATTGCTGCACCCCCTGCCAAAACACTCGAATGTGAGGACATTCCCAAAACACATGGTAATAAGAGCCCAGCATATGCCCACATTTCTTACAATTGGGGGAATCACTAAGACCAAATCTAAAAGCTTGTTCAGGCATAAGGAACCCCTGCCATAAAAATTTAAACTGGGTTTCTCGCAGGCCCTCATTGGTTGTAATCGCTTGTATCTGAGATAAAACACGTATGAAGTCCTGGTCTGACAAAGTAAATGCCGGCTAAAGACTCCACTTTGTAAAAAGGGACAACATACGACTATTGTCACATTTAGTCCGCAATTCTGTGTAGTATCTAGAGATCCTTGGGGGTTTAAGAGTAGCTCCTGAAAACAAATAGTTAAGTGTACTATTTCTTTGAACATCCTGCCAATGTGTGGGGGTGCCGTTGCATAAAGTGTCTGATTTGCAAAAAAGCATAGAAATCCTCCCTAGGGATAGAGTATTGGAGCTGTCAGTCCGAAAAGGAATGTAATACCTCAGTCACAGGATGAATTAATTGGTGGAGATAACGGAGACCCTTCCCCTGCCGTCTTGAAAAAGGAGACAGGCTCGTGCCCGGGAGGAAAAATGGATTGTTAACTATGAGTGACAGGGGGGTAATACCCAGAGGCTGCCAAACCATTCGGCATAAGTATCGGAGGGTATCTGAGTCAAGGGTCAGACGCGCGCGTTTCGCGAGCCGCTACTTCAGGGACTTCTCGTGCTGACTCACTCTGCCCGGCGCACCTCCGGATACTTCACAGGGTGCTGCTGTGGGGAAAATCTCTAGGCACTTGTATGCCTTCATGCCGAAACAGAAAATGGTGGGAGGTCCGACCTATTCGGAGGGACCTCTATAAAATTATTGCATACAAGTATCTAGAGATTTTCCCCGCAGCAGCACCCTGTGAAGTATCCGGAGGTGCGCCAGGCAGAGTGAGTCAGCATGAGATGATCCTGAAGCAGCGGCTCACGAAACGCGTGCGTCAGACCCTTGACTCCGATACCGCCTCAAAGAACCAAGGGAAGTACAATTCTTTGAGTTTTTAAGAAAAAGGTAAAAAAGTTAAAAATTACTTTGCAAAAGTTGGACTAATGGACCTATGATTAAAAAGGACCCACAAAGGTGTGAAATACAAGTGCATACTTGTGTTATGAAGGTCCCAAATTCATAAATGTTTTGTGTGGAAAAATTAAGTTGAAAAAACCATAGCACCTAAAAAACAAAAAAACTGTGATACAACATATTTTTCTTGATGGTAATTGAAATCTCCCATTATTACCACACTACCAATTTGGTTAGCTTCCCTAATTTCTCTTAGCATTTCACTGTCTGTCTCACCATCTTGACCAGGTGGACGGAGGTATACTCCTATCACTATAGTGTTCCCTGACACACAAGGGATTTCTACCCATAAAGATTCAATTTTGCATTTAGTCTCATGCAGGATGTTTATCCTGTTGGACTCTATGCCATCCCAGACATAAAGTGCCAAACGGCCTCCCGGGTGCTCCTCTCTGTCATTGCGATATAATTTGTACCCCGGTATAGCACTGTCCCATTGGTTATCCTCCTTCCACCATGTCCCTGAGATGCCAATTAAGTCTATGTCATCATTCACTGCTATACATTCTAATTCTCCCAACTTACTTCTTAGACTTCTGGCATTAGCATACAAACATTTCAAAGTTTGTTTTTTGTTTGTATTTTCATTCTGCTTTTTAATTGATAGGGATAAGTTAGAATTTTTTAGTTCAGGTGTTTCCCAGTTCCTTACAAAACTGAATCCCTCTTCCTTTCTCTATCATCTCATCCATGCATTGAGACTCCGGAGTTCTACCTGCCTCTGCAGACCTGCGCGTGGAACAGGGAGCATTTCAGAGAATGGTACCCTGGAGGTTCTGGTTTTATGTTTTCTACCTAAGAGCCTAAATTTGGCTTCTAGAACCTCCCTCCCATATTTTCCTATGTCGTTGGTGCCTACATGTACCATGACAGCTGGCTCCTCCCCAGCACTGTCTAAAATCCTATCTAGTTGATGAGTGAGGTCCGCCACCTTCGCACCAGGTAGGCATGTTACCAGGTGATCCTCACGCCCACCAGCCACCCAGCTGTCTGCATTCCTAATAATCGAATCACCAACTTTGACGGCCGACCTAACCCTTCCCTCCTGGACAGTAGGCCTTGGAGACACATCCTTGGTGCGAAAGGACAATGCACCACCTGGTGAGCAGGTCCTTTCTACAGGACCCTTTCCTGCTGCACCAGGTGACACTCTCCAATCATGAGTCCTTCTTCTTCCAAGGCAGCACCAGGGCTGTCAGTCTGAAGTTGGGACTTGGCTATTATGTCCCTGAAGGTCTCATCTATATAACTCTCTGTCTATATCTGACTTTGAATACCGTCCCAGAGATTCACCCCTAGATATATTGGTCCTTTCTTTATTATCCGATGCATTGGACCCGTTACATACCAGCTTTGGCTGCCTCCTACGCTGGGAATACAGAATACATTTCATGTATCTCTCTTAAAACCTGTTATTCTATCTTGGCCAGCCCGGAAAGCCCCTGAGCCACCTCCATTGGTGGCAGAAACTGACATGACATACAAGGTACATGAAGTCCTAGACGTCCGCCGTAGGGGCCACCGAATGGAATACCTCCTTTCGTGGGACCTAAAAGAATTTGTGGGAACCAACTCAGAACATCCTGGACAAAACTCTCCTCCTGAATTACTATCATGCTGACCTCCAAGAGGGGGGCATAAAGCAGGTGGTACGGTTACGCAGGCCGTCCGTGGCAGACCCGCGGCGAGGTCCTCTCACCTTCTTACACGGACTCCACCCCCTGGTTCCTCCTCGCTGGCAGTGGTGGGCTGCCAGCTCTGACCTCGGGCAATCCCTGGTGCCTCCGGCTCTGCCATGGTCCCCAGTGTTGCAGGTCTAGATGCCATTACTTGTAGGTTCTCCCACGGAGAGACGCCACTACTCACACTCTGCCCCTCTCTAGGTGTGCGCGCGGGCATCACTGAGCCTTTTGAAGGGCCCCGGATGATGATGTCAAACCCTTCAGTGTATTTAAGCTCAGGCCTCGCTCCATAGCATTGTCTTTGCAACAGGTCTCCTTGCTACTTGAGTACTCATTGCTGCTAGAGAATCCTCTTTACTCTTTTTTTCCAGACCTTCATTTTTCCCGGTACCTGTCTTCCTCATTCCTGTCCTGTCTATGTTTTGGACTGACTCTATGGATATCAACTTCACTTTGCCTGACTACTCTTCAGCCTATCTCCAGACCTGGACCTCTGCTATGCCTGACTACGCTACTGCCTATCTCCAGACCCAGACCTCAGCTATGCCTGACTACGCTACTGCCTATCTCCAGACCAAGACCTCCGCTACACCTGACTACGCTACTGCCTATCTCCAGAGCCAGACCTCCGCTACGCCTGACTACACTATTGCCTATCTCCAGATCCAGACCTCTGATATGCCTGTCTACACTATTGACTTCTCCGTGATCAGACCATTGCCTTGACTGACTATGGTATTGACTTCTCCGTGATCAGACCATTGCCTTGATTTACTATGCTTTTGACTTCTCCGTGATCAGATCTCAGCATTGCTTTCCACGACCTCCGCTTTGCTGCCAGCCCTGATCCAAGCCTGTCTTGATGACTCTCCTAGCCTACTCCCTGGCCCTGGACTTATTAGGCTTTAGCCTACCTTTGCTCAAGCGGCCCCAGCTAATCTCCCTTCCATTGGCGCCCGAGTTCCAGTACCGTACCCAGTCCAGGGTAGGACTATGCCACCTATCGTCTGCTGTCTCTGTGCTGAACTAACCTCTCTTGCTAACCAACCTCGAGGTCCACCTAAGTCCTGCCGGCCCCGGCATCCAAGGGCTCAACCCGTGGGGAACGAATACTTGTATAGGTGAAGCTCCAGCGGCCTTTGCCTTCAGCCCACTCCACCAGCTGATGGTGGGGATCCATAGGTCCTCATCCATGGGTTGCATCAACCCCACCTCGACTCAAGGGTCCACCTCCAACGCAACAGTAAAGAAGCAGTTATGCAGGCCTAAGAAGACTTTGAGAAAAAACTTGTCAGTGAGGCAAAAACCAATAATAAAACCTTGTTCAAGTACATTTGAAGCAAAAAGCATTTGGACCTCTAGATGACCAAGAAGAAAAAGGAGTGCTCAGAGAGTGGAAGAAAATAGAAAAACTGAATGAATTCTTTGCCTTGGCCATTACAGAGGAGGATGGCAGTGGAACATACCCATACCTGAAACATTCCTTAATGATAGAGATTCTGAACAATTAAAACAAGTATCTGTGACAATGGAGGATGCAATAGATCAGATTGACAAACTAAAAAGGAACAAATCACTGGGTCTGGATACCATCCACCCCAGAGTTCTAAAAGAACTAAACATGAAATCACTAACTTGTTACTAATATCTGCAACTTATTTCAAATAGCTGTGATTCCTGAAGATTGGAAAGTGGCCAATGTGAGACCGACTTTTGAAAAGGGCTCCAGAGGTCATATGGGAAGCTATAGACTCTACATGCATGCTGGGAAAAATGGAAGAAGCCATTCCTAAAAATAAAATCACTGCCTATATAGATAGTCATGGCTTAATGGAGAAGAATCAACATGGTTTTATCAAGGGGAAGTCTTGTCTTATGAATCTTTTATAAATTTTGAAGGTATAAATAAACATGCAGACAAAAGTGAACCAGTTGATATAGTGTAATTAGATTTTCAGAAAGCATTTGACAAAGTCCCCCATGAGAGACTCCTTGGAAATTTAATTTTCATGGGATAGGAGGCAGTCTTCTATTGTGGATTGATAACTATTTAAAAAGCCAGACACAGAAGGTAGGTCTAAATGGTCAGTTTTTCAAATGAAGAAAGGTTGTTAGTTGAATACCATAAGATTGGTACCTGTGCTATTTATAATATTCATAAATTATCTGGAAATGGGAAGGACGAGTGAGGTGATCAGATCTGTAGATGACACAAATTTATTCAGTTACGAGGAACTGCAGAAGGCTTGGGAGACTAGGAGTCCATATTCAAATGCATTTAGCTGCATAACTAAGAAGTTATCTAGCTAAATGAAAATTTGGCCACTTCTCTGTCTAAATTCTAGCCAGATAACTATTTGTCCAGCTAGAATTTGGCAGGATAAGTGAAAAGTATTCCAGGGATGGTCCAGAGATGCTCTGGGGAGAAGTTGAGTTTCAGAGTTAGGTGAATAAGTTATCTGTCTAACTCTGATCATCCCGTGGAGCCAAATAAACATTTACAGCACTAGTTAGCTAGATAAGTTTAACTGGCTGGCTAGCAGAGACACACAGAAACTTAATATGAACCTCTAGGAGACTGGGCAACTGGATGGCAGATTAAATTTAACGCAAATACAGGTACGTGATGCTTGTTTCTGTATTGGGAGTCACTACTGAGGAAAAGGACCTTCGAGTCCTTGTGGACAATATGTTGAAATCCTCTGTTCAATGTGTGGCAGTGATCAACAATGTAAATAGGAATGATCTGAAAAGGAATGGAGAATAAAACGATGAGAAGCATATTGTCTCTGTATCAACCCATGGTATTTTTGCACCTTGAGTATTTTGTGCAGTTCTGGTTGCCCCATCTTAAGAAAGACATAGCAGAATTAGAAAAGGTGCAGAGGAGGACAACAAAATGATGAAGGGGATGGAACATCTCCTATGATGAGAAGCTATGCAGGCTAGGGTTCTTCAGCTTGGAAAAGAGATGTCTGAGAGGGGAAGTGATAGAAGTTTATAAAATCTTGACTCAGGTGCAATGGGTAAAGAAAGGATGATTATTCACTCTTTCAAATAATACTAAAACAAGTGGACACTCCATGAAACTAACAACCAGCAGATTTAAAACAGATCGAAGAAAGCATTTTTTCACTCAGCACAGAATCAAGCTGTGCAATCTGTTATCAGAGAAAGTGAAAAAGGTGAATAACATAGTGGGTTTAAAAGAGATTAGGACAAGTTCCATAACACATTATTAGCCAGGTAGATTAAGGAAAGCTATTGCTATCCCTGGGAGTAACAGGAATTAGATCTACTTTATGGGATCTGCCGGGTTCTTATGACCTGGATTGGCCACTATCGGAGACAAGATGCTGGACTCAGTGGACCTTGGTCTGACCCAGCAAGGCAATTCTTATTTTCCTATCTCTTGTGTTCTAAGGTGCTGTTGTCAATTTGGCTAATCCTAGCTAATAATTGCATAATTGGGATTTGTAGTTTGATAAAATTATGCTATTTGTGTTTTAATGACTTATAGACATAATTAGATAGAAAAAAAATGAAACAATGGTCTAAGTTGGTGGTTTCTAACCTGGGATCCATAGACCCCCCCAGCAATCCGCAAGACCATCTCAGGGGTCCTCCAGAAGGGATAAAAGAAAATGTATCTAGGGAGAAAATGAGAGGTCTGCTGCAACCTATGATTAGTAGAGCTATTGCCACAGGGTAGGAGAGTGAGAGTGGGGCCTATTAGGGCCTTGAAAACTTCAGCCCACATTACTTCAGACCAGGAGAAGGAGGGACAGACAGAGGCTGTTGACAACCATTAGAAGCCTCAAACCACACTGCCCTTTGTTTAGCAGACGTGGGGATGAGAGGAATTGACTCCAGCACTCGAGAATCACAAACCCCACTTCTGCATTTCATGAGGATGTGGGGAAGAGAGGGGATGATTATGGCTGCCAGAACTATTGCAGCCTCTACTGCACTTTGAGGAAAGCAGAGGAAACCTGGGTTATCACAGTGGTGAGAAACATTTTCCACTACTACCACATGCTCTAGCACTGGTCTGACAGCAAAAGAGAGAGGAGAGGAGAGATGTACCAGAAAATTGAGTAGAATGGCTCAAAGTAAGAAAGGGAAATGGAACTCAGGTTCACAGTATGAGAGGGAAAGACAGGGGTGGGAAGGAGGAATGAGACAGGAATGAAAAAAAAATGGAGGATAAAGAGGGAGCCAGGGATCCATGATTGACCTGGTGAAGGTGAGTGAGAGAAGGAGAGGATCCTCAGGAATTATACTGAACAGAGTTAGAGAATAGAGATGTGAATCGGATGCCGAATCGTTTCTGGTTTCGTTATCGTGGAACCACAGGAAACTTCGTATCTCCCGCGGTTCGGTATTTTTTTTTTCGTGGCGAATCGTTTTCGGGTTAGCACGCACTAATGAGAGTTAGTGCGCGCTAGCTCCCATTAGTGCGTGCTAACATAGAACCATTAGCACACACTAACGGGAGTTAGCGAGCGCTAAACCGAAAAATGATTTTTCACAAAAATTTGTGGAAAATGCAACCGTTTGTCCATTTTACCAATCCATGACGAATTAGGAAATGTTGTACACATTTCCTAATTCATCAAAAATGAATGCACATCCCTATTAGAGAAGAGGGGAGAGATAGAGGACCACCATGGTACAGGAGGAAAGATGGCCACCAGGGATGAAGGAGGAGAGAGGACAAGATTATCGCCAGGTGTGGATATGACATTAAACATAAAAGTTATTTAGGGGGGACACACAGCCAGCTGCCTTCCCATTGAAAAGCAGGCTATTGTTTTGCTTTTTCTAAAATCTAAATTATTTAGTGACTGCTATTTTCTGAATGTGTTTGTAGGAATCATGAAAGAAAATAATAAAGCATAAAAGCAAGGCAGGCTAAAAGGGGTCTGTTTTCAGAGAGGGTACATTTTAAAACTTTTTATGTGGGTAAACACCTGTTTAGCTAGGCCAAATATCCTACTCTGTGCCACTGAGGGTAAAAGTACCTGCACTGTGAGCAGCCTGCAGATTTTTACTTGCAGGGGAAAAAGGAACAGGGCATGGTTGGTGCAGGGAAAGTGCAAGCAGAGATTGAATTTTGAAATCCTCATGCATACTTTCACTCATGTACATTGCAGTTGAAAAGTAAGCAAGGAAAAAAAAGTCCCGGCTTTCCTCCGCTGGCCCGAGTTTTCAAAAGGAAAAACTGCATGGGCAGTTTCCCTTTGAAAATTAGATGGCAGGTTTGCAGGTGCTGGGTCTGATTTTCCATCAGGCCACAAAAGTTGCCAACCTGGAGCTTTTTTTAAAATTTGATTCCTTTTCTCCACTGCAGCAGGATTTGAAGGTGCAATGGACTTAACCTTCAGTTTTGAGGGCAATTTTTAAATAGCTTTGGAAATTGCTCTCCCTCCATATTCAGTTTGTTTACATTGTGAATGATTCTGGAGTGCAGTGCATGTCATTATTTCTTTTGTTGTGGCATGAAAAACGTTAGAGAAGTGTGTGGGAGTATCTGAAACATTTTGAAGCTGAAAAGGGGTCTATGTTCCCTGAAAAGTTGGGAACACCTGGTCTGTCATCCAAATTCTAAGATAAACTTTTTTTATTGCAGAGAATAAATAAAGCATGCCATATACCTGTAGAGTCAGTCAGATACTGCTACTATAATAAAGTATGTGCTTAGGGTTACTATGCAGTATGCACTGTTTTAATGTAAGATTAAAGCAGGAAAAATAAAATATATAGAGCATTTGAAAGATATAGTTTATCAAAGGTAACAGATTTGGTAGGGTTACAACATATTATTCACCACTAATTAAAAAGAATAGAAAGTAACTACATTTATAATTTGAACAGAAAGGTGATTACGGATACTTGAGCAATAAGCAGTTTTATTTCTGGGACATGTAGCGTAGTGAGCCTATAATGCAGAAATGAGCATAGAAATTATGTAAATACAGACCAAGAGGGAGACCTTGTGATGACTGCAAAATAAAACCATCTGTGCAGGACTAAGAGTCAGTGCATTTGGCAAACAAGAGCATAGCATATAAGTCACGGACATTATTTTGGCATGAAATAAGACTCTATCCGGCTTTAGTTGGCAAATTATGTGAAATATAATTACCATAAAAGGACATTGCAGAGATCAAACAGGTATAGTAGATGCATTCAAATGAGTTATGATTTTTAGAGGTTGGTTTAGGAAGGAAAATCATCTGGGAAAGTGTTCTATATATTTCAAGCTTTAAAAAAAAATGAAATTAAGCAAACAATGTCACTGTTCTACTTAAAATTCTAATACCAGTAACATGCTTAGACAAGCATAATTACAGAATATTCTTGGCCAGTGCTTAAGGATCAAAGTTGAAGAATTAGCCTATGTGCAAATTCTCTCCATAAATGTAGCAGACAAATGGAAGTGAAAAATGAAGAAACCATTAAATGCAGTTGTTAGCTAAACTTAGAAAATTAGGGCTCCAAAATTTTGTGATTGGTTGTATAATTATTGTATATGGCTTAGATGGCGGATCCATAAATCCAAATAAATAATTTTCCTCCTTAGGGTTAAAAAAAGACAGGGATTTTAGACTCTTCTGTCCCCTACATCGACATAGAATGATATACTCAATCCCTTGGTAACGGGTGAGGCAATAATGAAACTTCCTGTGGAGTATGCTGCTTCATAGGTATTTAATGTGGTGACATGCTCATTGAAGTAGAAAATCTGGCCAATGTCCTCCTGCCATCGAACCTGAAATATCTAAAGCTCCAGGTTTGGCTAGATTTAATTTAAATCCGGAGAAGCTCCCGTAGTGATGAAAACTATCCAAAATATTTCCGATATGTTTTATCTGCTTCTGGGAGGAATAAAATGATGTCATTGGTAAATAAAAAGATTGTAGGTCGACACTTCACTCTAACAAACACTATCCTCTGCATGTAACTCTCTAACGTTGCTACCAAAGGTTCCGAAGTGGGAATCAATAGTAATAGAGTGGACATCCTTGTCTGGACCTTTTAGAAAGGCAAAAAGATGCTGAAAGGTCCCCATTTACCAAAATTGTGGACATAGGATTCAAGTATAATATGTGAATTGCAACCCTTATAAAGCCAGAAAAGCCTTATACGTCTACAGTTCTATATAAACATGGCCTGGAGACTCAAAGGCCTTTTATGCATCAAAACCCACCAATAAAGGGTCTTTGATATGATATTTGCCACATTCCTCTAGTAAAACCGCTACCCTGTGGTTATTCACGCTAGACCTCCTTCCAGTGACAAACCTTTCCTCTCCCCACAAAATCAAAGTTGGTAGAATTCCTTTTAAATGATTAACCAGGATTTTACCATAGATTTTTATATCTAAATTTAATAGGGATATGGGTCTGTAAGAGGAAGTCAGAAGGTGATCTCTACCCGGCTTGGGTTAGACAACTATATTGTCCATTTTCTTTGAATCTGGCATTTTCCGCTCCATTACCATTTGTGTGAAAAGAACTCTATGATAATCTAAAAGAAATGGATTCAGTGCCTTATAGAAGCATGTCCTGAGACCATCGAAGCCAGGTGCTTTAAAAGTTTGAAGTTCCAATATAACCAAAGCTATTTCAGAATTGTGGAACGTGCTATTTAAAAATTCAAATTGTTGATTAGATAGGGATGGCAACTAGATTCCCTCTAAAAATGTATCTTTGTCTGGGACTGGGACTACTGATTAAAGAGACTCATTTTACAAAATTAAAATAGCACCTATTGCCTCTGATGATGTTTCTATCTTCTCTGGGAGAGCACCAACCAGATGTAGCAGGAAAGGATCCTGTAGCAAGGACCTGCTCTCTAGGTGATGCATTGTCCTTTCGCACTGAGGATATCTCCCCAAGGCCTACTGCCCAGGAGGGAAGGGTTAGGTCGGCCGTCATAGTTGGTGATTCGATTATTAGGAATGTAGATAGCTGGGTGGCGGGTGGGCGTGAGGATCGCCTGGTAACATGCCTACCTGGTGCGAAGGTGGCGGACCTCACGCGTCACCTAGATAGGATTTTAGACAGTGCTGGGGAGGAGCCGGCTGTCGTGGTACACGTGGGCACCAACGACATAGGAAAATGTGGGAGGGAGGTTCTGGAAGCCAAATTTAGGCTCTTAGGTAGAAAGATTAAATCCAGAACCTCCAGGGTAGCATTCTCTGAAATGCTCCCTGTTCCACGCGCAGGTCACCAGAGGCAGGCAGAGCTCCGGAGTCTCAATGCGTGGATGAGACGATGGTGCAAGGAAGAGGGATTCAGTTTTGTTAGGAACTGGGGAACCTTTTGGGGAAGGGGGAGTCTCTTCCGAAGGGATGGGCTCCACCTTAACCAGGGTGGAACCAGACTGCTGGTGCAAACCTTTAAAAAGGAGATAGAGCAGCTTTTAAACTAGAACAAAGGGGAAAGCCGACAGTCGCTCAGCAGCGCATGGTTCGGAGAGATGTATCTTTAAAGGATACTAATGATGCATTAGAATTAGGACATCCCGACAGTGAGGTTCCAATAATTAGAAAAGTAGTCCAAGTGCCTGTAACTAAAAACTCACCTGAGCTAAAAAATTGTAACTTATCCCTATCAATTAAAAAGCAGAATAAAAATACAATCAAAAAACAAACTTTGAAATGTTTGTATGCTAATGCCAGAAGTCTAAGAAGTAAGATGGGAGAACTAGAATGTATAGCAGTAAATGATGACATAGACTTAATTGGCATCTCAGAGACATGGTGGAAAGAGGATAACCAATGGGACAGTGCTATACCGGGGTACAAATTATATCGCAATGACAGAGAGGAGCAGTCGGGAGGAGGTGTGGCACTTTATGTCCGGGATGGCATAGAGTCCAACACGATAAACATCCTGCATGAGACTAAATACAAAATTGAATCTTTATGGGTAGAAATCCCTTGTGTATCAGGGAAGACTACAGTGATAGGGGTATACTACCGTCCACCTGGTCAAGATGGTGAGATGGACAGTGAAATGCTAAGAGAAATTAGGGAAGCTAACCAAATTGGTATTGCAGTAATAATGGGAGACTTCAATTACCCCAATATAGACTGGGTAAATGTATCATCGGGTCACGCTAGAGAGATAACGTTCCTGGATGGAATAAATGATAGCTTTATGGAGCAATTGGTTCAGGAACCGACGAGAGAGGGAGCAATTTTAGATCTAATTCTCAGTGGAGCACAGGACTTGGTGAGAGAGGTAACTGTGGTGGGGCCACTTGGCAATAGTGATCATAATATGATCAAATTTGATTTAATGACTGGAAAAGGAACAGTGTGCAAATCCAAGGCTCTCGTGCTAAACTTTCAAAAGGGAAACTTTTATAAAATGAGAAAAATTGTTAGAAAAAAAACTGAAAGGAGCAGCTACAAAAGTAAAAAATGTCCAAGAGGCGTGGTCATTGTTAAAAAATACCATTCTAGAAGCACAGTCCAGATGTATTCCACACATTAAGAAAGGTGGAAAGAAGGCAAAACGATTACCGGCATGGTTAAAAGGGGATGTGAAAGAAGCTATTTTAGCCAAAAGATCTTCATTCAAAAATTGGAAGAAGGATCCAACAGAAGAAAATAGGATAAAGCATAAACATTGGCAAGTTAAATGTAAGACATTGATAAGACAGGCTAAGAGAGAATTTGAAAAGAAGTTGGCTGTAGAGGCAAAAACTCACAGTAAAAACTTTTTTAAATATATCCGAAGCAGAAAGCCTGTGAGGGAGTCAGTTGGACCGTTAGATGATCGAGGGGTTAAAGGGGCACTTAGAGAAGATAAGGCCATCGCGGAAAGATTAAATGATTTCTTTGCTTCGGTGTTTACTGAAGAGGATGTTGGGGAGGTACCCGTAATGGAGAAGGTTTTCATGGGTAATGATTCAGATGGACTGAATCAAATCACGGTGAACCTAGAAGATGTGGTAGGCCTGATTGACAAACTGAAGAGTAGTAAATCACCTGGACCGGATGGTATACACCTTTTGGTTAGCACAAAACATACTCACTGATTAACTCCACCTGAGAGCAACCTTCACTCTTTTTGCTTTAAAGCATAAACTGTACCTGCATGGTAACAAAAGGTATAATGCTTGCAAATCTGGTTAAAGGAAAATTTGGTATGTCTTATATAACAGAGTTGGCAAACAAGCAGGAGAACATAAGAACATAAGAAAATGCCATACTGGGTCAGACCAAGGGTCCATCAAGCCCAGCATCCTGTTTCCAACAGTGGCCAATCCAGGCCATAAGAACCTGGCAAGTACCCAAAAACTAAGTCTATTCCATGTAACCATTGCTAATGGCAGTGGCTATTCTCTAAGTGAACTTAATAGCAGGTAATGGACTTCTCCTCCAAGAACTTATCCAATCCTTTTTTAAACACAGCTATACTAACTGCACGAACCACATTCTCTGGCAACAAATTCCAGAGTTTAATTGTGCATTGAGTAAAAAAGAACTTTCTCCGATTAGTTTTAAATGTGCCCCATGCTAACTTCATGGAGTGTCCCCTAGTCCTTCTACTATCCGAAAGAGTAAATAACCGATTCACATCTACCCGTTCTAGACCTCTCATGATTTTAAACACCTCTATCATATCCCCCCTCAGTCGTCTCTTCTCCAAGCTGAAAAGTCCTAACCTCTTTAGTCTTTCCTCATAGGGGAGTTGTTCCATTCCCCTTATCATTTTGGTAGCCCTTCTCTGTACCTTCTCCATCGCAATTATATCTTTTTTGAGATGCGGCGACCAGAATTGTACTACAGTATTCAAGGTGCGGTCTCACCATGGAGTGATACAGAGGCATTATGACATTTTCCGTTTTATTCATCATTCCTTTTCTAATAATTCCCAACATTCTGTTTGCTTTTTTGACTGCCGCAGCACACTGAACCGACAATTTCAATGTGTTATCCACTATGACACCTAGATCTCTTTCTTGGGTTGTAGCACCTAATATGGAACCCAAAATCCTTGTCCTGTAGTAACCAAGCCAACATCTTCCAATTAGCAAATTTGGAACATTTATTCTGAGTGTTGAGCATACATATTACTGGGCATGATCAGAGATCATTAGCAGCTCAATAGTGGAACTCTTGCAAATAGAGAATAAGTTTTCCAACATAAAAAGGTAATCAATATGTGATTTTGAATCATGAGATCTGGCATAATGTGTGTAGTCTCTAGTTATAGGATTGAGAGTTCTCCAAATATTAATAACCTGAAGAGAATCACAGACAACTTGAATTCCTTTATTCTTCCCAATTGCTTGGGTTTTAGATTGACGATCCATTAGGGGATCTAATAATACAGTTCATGTCCCCACAAAGTATAATCTGAGCTTGTCCCCCCAGAGAGATAATATGAGTAATAAAAAAAGTTATGGTCATATTGGTTGGGGCTATAAATGGATACCAGAATAGTGGGCTTCCTATAAAGTGAACCTAGGACTATGACATAGTGACCATTGGGATCCAAAATGGATTGCTTCCACTAAAATGAAACAGATTTGTATAACAAGATTGCCACCCCTCCCTACACTTAAATGACCCTGGGCCATATTTACTTGACCCACCAATTTCTTTTTTAGTTTCAATTGTTTGAAAGTAAGCAAATGGGTCTCTTGTAAGAAGGCAATGGAGGTTTTTAATTTGTTTAAATGGGAAAGTACTTGCTCACATTTATTTAGGAGTGCTTAGTCCTGAAACATTCCATAATTAAACAGTGTACATTCATCCCCATTGCTTCTCAAAGTCAACAGATGGCAAATAGTCAAATATGCAAACATTGAAAATTCCCAGGAAGCTTTCTGTCCCATCTTGAGCAAAGCTCCCAGCCAAGTAATTGCAATAAAATAACCAAACTCCAACTTACAAGATTCCCAACTCAATCACTTCCCCCCAATATAGTACTTCCAGTTACTCCCCCCCCCCCAATTCAACCCCCATAAATTCAAATGCCAATAAATCTTGATCAGGAGCCAGGAGGTCACACTATTAATGCATTCGGGTGCACCCTTCTAGATTAATATGATATATGTAAAAGCAAAAACATCAATTACTCATAGCTAAAAATGAAACATAACACATTTGCCTTTTCCTTTTGTAAGGAATGCCTGAAAACATGAGTATTCAACATTTGTACTCAGTAAATGTTAGTAAAGTTTGAAATCATGAACTTAATTTAAAATATCTAATAACTGCTAGCAGTATAACGAGGGCTGCAAATAAAGACTGCTGCGGCTACGGTTGAATGTGCGTAATATCTGCAAATCCATCTAAATTCCATCGGCCCAGCCCAATCCTGAATCTAAAACTGTAGCTGATTTTCAGTGCTGGTAAAAGAAACATTCTGGAATGGATTTAAGAAATACCAAACCCCATTATAGCAAAACTTACATTAAACTACTTAGCATCACCATTGCTGCTTTCAACTTTGTAGCTGTACTTCCTGGAACAATATGGCTTTCCATCCGCTGCATTTGCTGGGCTGGAAATGAATCAATCCATCTGATTCCCATGCAGATATAGTGGTTGGCTCACAAAAACCTTGGCAGCTTCTGGGATTGCAAACAATTGAAACAAGCCCATGTACCAGATCTTCAGCTATGCTGGATACGATAATGTTAATTTAATATTGCACTGCACCAGCTCGCTGCAAGTGGGGGCAAATTCCTTCTGTTTGGTGGAGACTGCAAGTGGTAGTCCTAGAAAATAAGAACTCTGATAAGGTAAGTCTCTCTTTTTATTAGAACTTCTGATTATATCGACTTTGTGGGCATAATTGAGTAGTCGCGCTATTACCTCTCTGAGACAGGGACTGTTCGCCATTTGAGCTCCCAGCCTGGGTGCACATTCTATGATCGAGGCCCTGTGCAAGTTTTCCAGGCTCAGAGCTTGCAGAAGCCAATAAGCCCATGATTCAATGACAGTTCCATATCTGGAATACTTTCCAGAAGTCCCAAGATCTATTTTTGAGATCATCAATCTTTCCATTATATTCTGTTGCCGCTTTTTGGAGTGCAATAATTTTCATTTGCAAGAAATTCATTTAATCTTCAGCCATGCTTATCCTGGCCTCTGCCATGTCTATGCACACTCCACATCAATCGATAGATTGTTACACCTCAGTAATTTGCAAGGATATTTTTTTTCAAATTTGATTTCCAATGCAAGTACCATTGCATTCGTCAGGTCAATCACCATGGTATCGTTAAGGATACATGGCGATTCCGAATCACATCTGTCTACCTCCTTTGTGTCGTGCGCTTTAGATTTTTTTTTGTCTTTTCTCACCACTATAGATGATATCTCAGATTTTTTTATGATGAAGTTGTCCATACACTGTATGGAGTCTGTAGTGAGAGTTGGGAGAATAATACAACCCAGAGCAGTAAATGAAGGGATGGCACCCGATCAGCAGACTAACGTCTTCCTCTGCCCACCACATCACATGACCTAATCTTTTTATTTTTAAACACTTTTATGCTCCAAAATGTGCCATCTGAAGATTCTCTTAGGGCTGGATTCACTAATGAAATAAATAAATTAACTAATGAAAATTACTAATAAATAAATAATTAATAATAATAAATAAATAAATAAATAAATAAATAAATAATAAATAATTAATAATAAATAAATAAATTAACTAATGAAAATCACTAATGAAATAAAATAAATTAACTAATGAAATAAATAAATTAACATTTAATAAATAAATTAACATTTATTTATTTTGTATACTACATTTAAATTGTACATTGTTTAACCATTTCTATCCTCTCTTCTCTTTTTCCTTCTCCAAGTTTGGCCTCCATTGTTAAATGTAACTGTACCTTCTCTCACCTCAGTTCTGGTTCTTTGTTTTTAAGTTCTATGTATTTATTGCACCCCCGTTCTATGTAAACCAGCAAGATATGTTTTCATGATTGCCGGTATATAAAAACTCTAAATAAATAAAATAAATAATAATGATTCACTAATGAACCTGTTTATTGTAATATCGGTATATAATAGTGCTAAATAAATAAATAAATAATGCCGCAAGGCATAGTGAATCCCGCGGAAATGGGGGGGGGGGGGGGGGGCGGTCCTGCGCTAGCTGGCAGCGATTGCATCTCCTCGGTACGATCACTGCTGGCATCACGCCAAATAACTACACCATAAAAGGTGTAGTTCTTTGTCGTGAAACTGACAGCAATAAAGGTGCTTACCTTTCACTGTCGGCACAGTCTTCGCAGCGTCAGCCCCGGTGCCGCCCCAACTCCTCCTCTTCTGGGGCTGACGCCACCCCGACTCTGCCCCCATCCTGGTATCGCACGCGATAAGGGACTTTTTGCGTGCGAAATGTCCCTTATCGCGTGCGATCCACTTAGTAAATGACCCCCTTAGTTTTTCTCTCATCATAGCATTGATTTATACTTTATTAGAGTAATTTTGGTGACATAAACAATGACTATTAGTTTGTTTACACAGTGAGAACACATTGAGTCAGCCTTATAATGCTATATTTTTAACTGTTGGAAATTGTTGAAACTGGTTCATTGAATTTGAGATGTTACTCAAGTTGTTGTGAATTTAAGTGAAATAGACCTTATTTTGATCCATGTAGAATCACATTTTATTGTTTCAATCACAAGCAAATCACAGACCCCAGATGATTACATCAATGGACATAGCAGCATTTTACTACAGAAATAATGTGGTCTAGTTCTGATGGTCTTTCATCTCTATACATAATATAATCATTCTGGACACCGGCATCAAATATTGATTGGATGAATTATATATTATCAATACAGAGTGAGACATCTGTTATGGAAATTCCTTACTATGCAGTTCATGTGACATACTGTTAACTGGTTAGTATATCACTAGGCCTAGGGCTATATTAAAAAGGAAATGAATATAGTTGGGACACAAATCACAACCTAGGATTGGAATATGTAAGTGTATTTGTCTCCATTAGGGTTGGGTATTCCATATATCAAAAATTATTTCCCAAAAACAATACTTTCTAATATAATTCGTGAACGCACCTCATGCAAGCTTTATAACATGACCACTTGTTTAGGGTCTTCCTGTCCTCTAAAAACGAAAAAGAATTCTAGATTTCTACAGTCCTCAGAAATCTCCAGGATGCTTCATTCCTTTTGTGACGGATGTGAGCCATCGGGTTGTGGCGTGGTTGACACATCCTGACAAGTGAACCTACTAGGACCATGTCGTCAGCAGATGGACTCGCTCTTACTAGGACCAGAACTGGAGCTTCCCCTATAACAGCCCTGTTCCCCAGCTGCATAACTTCATCAGGGTACTCCTCTGCTGGCGTTTCCTGCAGCGGGCCCTTCATAGGCCGGTGAGCGGTGTACGCACGCATTTAAGGGTGGGAAGTGTCCATGGGTCATGCTCACTGTCGGTGGTGGCGTTCCTGCCACGAAGATGGTGCAGCGGCATCGGAATGAGTGTGCCAGTTGCAGGGGCATCCTGCGACCAGACAAACATTACATCCTTATGTGGCACTGTTAGCAGATTTCTGAAGAACTCAGGTAGTTTCCAGTACTCTGCTTATTGACAAGATATTTTCTTTTAAGAAAATTGTATCTATCTAAAGATTTTAACTTTACATCTGTGTGTTCTCTAGATTACCTAACACTTGATATTAACCTATTGAATTCTTTCACATAATTTAAATGATTACATATACACCATGCAACCCATGAATCCAATAGAATTGGAATTCATTTCTCATAAATCTTATTCCACTGTGTATTTGAGGACATCTGTTCTTCTTAAGTCAAGAAACCAATCTAAACTTTGTAACACTACTGTTACTTTGTTTCTGAATTTTCAAATATAATGATTAGATTGCTCACTGAATGAACTCCAGCTCTTTTTGTGCTGCGATTGACAATCTCCAATAAGGATGTACTTCTCTGATTCATTTATGCCATAGCAATAACATTTGGCACACACAGTAATTTCCATAGCAATAAGCAAAATAAAAATACCAGAAGTGCATACAGACAAATAATCTACCCTTTGTGCTCATATCATTTTTTTTATTCCTTTATATTAAGAACGGATATTGGCAACTTGCTTGTATTGAAATGCAGCCCTGTTCAATCTGGGTCTGTAAAACAATATTTCTAAAATGTAACAGTAAAGGATTTTTTTAAAGCCATATAGAGAATTCCTTCCCCAGCCACCTCTCTTCTAGATCCTCTCTGCCTCCAAGTGCCTCTCTAAAAGGCTGTTCTTCCCTCCTCTCCATTTTCCTTCCTCTTTCCAATATCTCAGTTTCTCCCACTCTAGATCAATACTCCTGTTTCCCCCAACAGTGCATTCCTTCCCCTTTTTTTTCTCTAGTTTGGAATAGGCAGGACAGCATCCCCAAACATGACCAGCCCTAGTCCCATGCTAATCTCTTTAGTCAGCAGGAATTGGGAAATACTAATGGTTACCATTTATTTGAGTCCATGCTCCCTTCTAGAAAGAAGTTGGGGTGCAAGCTGATAGTCCAATGTTGTTAACCTCTATCTCCAGCTCATTAACCACCAGGTAGAAAGGAAATATAAAACCTTACCAGCTCTATATACTTCCTAGAATTAGAGGCGGCATCAGATATTTGAAAGCCTAAGTATGATGGGAAATTGTCATACATTGGAGTTCAGTAATTCAAAGGAGATGAATAGATTCAATGCAAAGAAGTGCAGAAGAATGCATTTGGGATACAGCAATCCAAATGAGTCATATGTTTTGGAAGTGAAAGACTTATGTGCACAAACTGGGAGAGAGATAGTGTTTGATGACCTGAAGGTGGCGAAGCAATGTGACACAGTGGTGGCTAAGGTGAGAGGGACATTGGGCTGCAATCAAAGAGGCATAAGCAGCAGGATAAAGGAGGTGATAATGCCACTGTACAGATCCTTGGTGAGGCCTCACCTGGAACACTGGAGACCCCATCTCAAAAAGGATAAGGACAGAAATGAATTGGTCCACAGAAAGGTGACCAAAATGGTGTGGGGTCTGTAAAAAAAGCCATGAGATGTGTAATGACTGATGGTCGCAGACGGCTGCGACTAATTCAATTCACTGCTCTCCTCTTCAGGTCAACTCGCAGCTCGGGCTAGCTGCTACCGCAGCATACCTTTGGGTTCTCAAGCCTCCTCTTGGCATCCGGGATGCTGATGCCACCCATGCCAACTCCGGGCCTTCCTATGCACACGCGTGTGCCACCAGGCCATCCTTTAAAGGCCCAATGGTGGGAACATCAGGGGCATCCCCAACTGATGACATCACAAGGTTGGGATTCTTAAGCACCTCCCTCGCCCCTTGCTTGCTGACTTGGCATTGAGTTCCGTCGCTACTGGTACTGGCTTCCTGTCTCCTCAGACCCATGGTTCCTGTGTTGGATCTACCTGCGCTTGGACTCTGGCTCGGGTACCCGCTCCTTGGGTGCCTGTTCACACTCCGGTCGGAAACCTTGTCTCCTGGCTGTCCCGCTCCTTGGGGTAGATCCTGCGCCTTCCAGAGGTCCTGCCTGTCAGCTTCCCTGCAATTCGGGGTTGTCCCACGAACTATCTTACTGCGTGGAGACCCGATCCTGTGCTTCCCCGCTCCTCGGGGCAGTGCCTATGTTCTACACCAGTGACTGTATCCTGTGCTTCCCGCTCCTCGGGGCAGTGCCTATGTTCTACACCAGTGACTGTATCCTGTGCTTCCCGCTCCTCGGGGCAGTGCCTATGTTCTACACCAGTGACTGTATCCTGTGCTTCCCCGCTCCTCGGGGCAGTGCCTTGCTTCTCTATCAGAGATTCCATCATGTGCAGCCCTGCTCCTCAGGGCAGATTACGTCACTACCTTGGGATTCGCCTCAGGCTTCCCCACTCCTCGGGTTAGCCTACGTCATCACATCAGAGCCTCTCTCGCTATGCTGTCCTGCCTCTTGGGACAGTCTCTGCAGCATTCCTTCAGAGATTCCTGTCTCGCACTCCCCGCTTCTCAGGGCCTGCTCAGCGCTTCTCTGTTGGAAGCTCCTGCTCTGGTACTTGCATCTCCAGTTCTGCCTGAGTACTGTGGGGTCACTCAGAACTGTGTCTCCTACCCCACTCCTCGGGTCTCCTCACAGTGCTCTCTACAAGCTCCTGCGATCATGTGGCTGTGATGCTGGATGTTCTACTTCTCTGTCACTACTACTATTTCCTGCTGCAGCTGACCTCGCCTCCCAACGGTGAGAACCTGTGGGGCTCCTCCCTGCAGGTGGTATCAACCCTCACCTCGGGCCAAGGGTCCACGAATCCTAACAAGATGAGACTGAAGGACCTTAATATATATACTCTGGAAGAGAGAAGAGACAGGAGAGATATGATACAGACCTTCAAATACCTGAAAGTGATTTAATGATGCAAAAAAATCAAATCTTCTGAAGGAAAGGAAGCTACAAAACTAGAAGTCGTATATAAAACTCCAAGGGGGAAGATGCAAAAACAATGTCAGGAAATATTTCTTCACAGAAAGGTGATGATTGTTTGGAATGTTGTTAAATAATAATAATGGAATTCAAAAGGGCGTGGTACAAATGTAGATGATCGCCTCTCGTAAGAGAATGGAATTGAATAAATGGGGTAACTTTACTGTTACACCTAAAATTCAGGCACCTCCTCTCCAGATTTAAAGGGACCTCGTCCCTTTAACTACTCTCAGCTGAATCCTATCCACAGGGTCAGAGGAAGTATAAAAGGAGACTTCCGCTGACCGTTCCTTGACTTGGCAACGTCTCCTGCGAGTGTTGTTTGAGTCTGCTTGCTTCGATGAGTTCCAGTGTCTTGACTCCTTGTTCCAGTTTCGTCTTGGTGTTCCTGGTTCCTGACTTTGGATTGGCTGATGGTGATTCCCGGTTCCTGACTCCGGATTGGCTGATGGTGATTCCTGGTATCGACTTCGGATTGGCAAGCGGTGATTCCCTGGTGTGTGACTTCAGACTGGCAAGCGACGACCTTCTGGCACTCGACTTCGGACTTCTTCTAGACCACCATCTCCAAGGGCCCACCTAAGTCCCAGCGGCCCGGGTCCCTACGGGCTCCTCCTGGGGGGACCGCGGGTCTCCAGGGCGAAGTTCCAGTTGGCCCTTGCACTGATACCCTGACCTCTCAAAGGTCCACCTAAGTCCCAGCGGTCGGGTTCCTACGGGCTCCTCCTGGGGGGATCACAGACCACCAGTGGTGAAGGCCGCTCATCTGCTCATCTCTTCGTTCGTTTCCACAGTAGCTTCTGTCTTCACTGGCAAGGGTCAGCTGCTCTCCTCCTCTGTCCTGCCTCGCCACCCAACAAGAGAACCTACGGATCCTCCGCAAGGTGTAACATCCCCTCATCGGCCCAAGGGTCCACAAGCCTGAGCATAACATAGCCTAGTCAGATGGTAGACTTTTAAAACTGTATTAAAATACTGTGGAGCCAAACCATAAAGTACTTAGAAATCAACATAAGTATATAAGATACTAGCAAAAAACTTTAATATATTTGAATCCTTGGCCATTTAACTAAGCAATTAAAAGGTTTAGACTAGGAAAAATACCAGTGACATTTGTTGAAGCTTTAGTTAAGCTCTGAGAAGAAAGGAACTAGAAAAAAGGGAAAACCATGCGCTATCATATGGATATTACATTTCTACATCCAAGGAACTACTGAAAAATTTGTATTCAGTTCCGCCAAATACATTCTGAAGCCTCAGAGCAATGCTACAACTCTGTTGGTGCTGGGCTAACATCTGCTAACATTTGCTTCCACTGGGCTGATTCAGCAGTGGTATCCAGTCCACTAACCAGTCTTTAATAACCTGCCCATAATTATTTTCCAGTACCACCTCTTGGACAGTAAACAATTAGGGGAAGATTTAATAACGTGCGCAACGTGCATCCATGTGCACGCGCTTCCTGCAGCGCACACATCGACGTGCTGATTTTATAACACGCATGCTCCAATTAAGGAGCGGACTGGGAGGGAACTTCCCTACCCGCCTACCTAAACTCCCCCCACACTCCTTTCTGCTTCCCACCCCCTAAACTCTACCAATCTTTTTTTTGGTTTGTTTTATAACTTACTTCAGGTCCCCGGGCTGAAGTAAGCTGTGCTCGCCGGCCAACTACCGGCGCATAAGTCTTCGGGACAGCCCATCCCTTTGAAGAGGCCCGGCAGCTGTGCGCATACTGGGGTTCACGCGCGTGGCCAGGCCTCTTTGAAAATTTGCCGGGCACGCGCAGGGCCCGGCCAAGCGCGTAAACCCTGGGATTTACGCACCTCTGAAAATCTACCCGATAATACCTAGTAGTTTGTTTTATATTCTGGTTTATACAATAATCAGCAGTCACCATTTTATCATGATGGTATCCATTTACATTTTCTCTGTTTTCTTGCATTATTACACTGTATATTAACATAATGCATAATCGAAACATATTTATATATTATACACCGTTTTTAATTTACGTGCATCTGTAAATTGAGATTCAAGAAAATAAGCAAGGCAGTTTGATGCAAATAATACTAGAAGAATGCTAATAAATATAGGAAAGAGGAACTCATTCAGGTCTGCTAAGATCCCTTCCTCAAGTAATATCTGAATCTTTCTGCATAAACTAATTAAGAAAAACCATCCTGCTTTAACTTGCTTTAAACATCTCACAATAAATATAAATCATTTTGTATCCAGGCTTCAGTTTCCACTAAGCAATCATAGTTCCACATTTTCTTTCCTCCCTCATATACTCTGTTCCTCTTTTTATTGTGTTTCTGTAACTAATACTCCCTGGTGGTGATCACATAGGTTGCCACCTCTCCGTCATAAATCTGCATAATTATAATACCTCTTAGCTGCACACTGAAGGATAAATGGAACTTAATTCAAGACATTCATTGCCCTGTGTAGAGTTAGGTGTGAGCATGAAGAATGCATTTTAAATTGTAAGTGTCAAAAATGCACTTACATGTCAGGGTCTATTTTTTTTTTTATCGATATGAAAAGCTCTTGGCTATATTTTTTATAATTTAAAGGACAGACAGGAACAGCTGTTAATATATTAAGGGTTTTCTATATGTAAATTGCTTGAAAGAAATCATGATCTCATTAAGAGGTTTGGTTTTTTTTTCTATTCTTGGTCTTAGGGTAAAGTTTATATGTGGCCTAATAATATCAACAATAAAATTGGTATTCCTGCAAGACATTAAGGAAAATAGGCTGTCATGATAGTTCATTAAGCACCCATTTTAGTGATACAGAGCATCAGAGGAAAAATGATAATAAACAGCTGTAAAGTCAAGTACAATAAGAGTCAGTAAAGTCATAGGAAGTAGAAGTAAGCGTTTTAAATGTTCATTTAGGTTTTTGTTTTTTTTTTAATTATTTGTATTTATTATTTACATACATAAATGTAGATGGCAGATAATGAATTCAAGATTCACCTGGTGGATTTGGGGGTTTTTTTCGCTCCTGTTGCAGACTTCACCAGATCTCCGGTTTCATCCTTACTTTCTCATTAACTCTTCATGCTGATCACATACTTTCTTGAATGAGTTCTTGTATTCTTTGCTTCCACCACCTCCCTTAGAAGGCTGCTGCATGTATTCACCATGAAGAAATATTTATTTTTCACTCCTAAATAAATCATCATTCATATTCATATCAGGACCCTTTGTTTAAACTTTATCAAAAACAATTTCCTTCTGCATATTATTTATACTTTGAGGTATTTGAATGTCTCTCTCATCTCCCCACCCCCGCCCCCTTTTCTGGTTATGCATCGTTAGGTTTTTAAGAAGCCTATTCATGAATGTGCAATAAACTTAACACTATTTTGTTAAGTCTAACACAGCCATGTTGCTGGGGTTCACAACTGTATATGGAATAGTCACTTTATTTTCCCCTGGCGGGTACCACAGCTTATGAAACTATGCAGTGTTTTTCTCTGGTGGTAAAACGCCACCAGAAGAAATATTGCAGCTTAACTGCCCCATGAAATTATGTGCAATAACAATACCAAGGCTTAGGGCCACCATCTTATTAAAGGGCCAGAACTCTTCCCCCCCTCCCCCCATGCAGCAAAATCTCCATGGGTCTTGTGAGGCCTCCGTCTCCCTCACCCCCTGTCCCGTCCCCCCCCCCCCCCCCCAGAGGCAGCCCTAGTGAGCAAACTAAAAAAAAAAATGAAGTAGATGAGGGGCAGGTCCCTCCCCTTCCTCCCAAACCCCACCGTTTTAGCAAAATGTCCCCCCCAAAGGCTTCTGATCCCTCCCTTCAAGCCTCCCCCCTTGACTTACCATTCAATCCCTGGTGAGCATATGTTGAAAAGTGGCTGGCTGCCACCATTTTTACTGAGATGGCACAGGGCCATCAGAGCCTAGGGTTTGCTCCATACCCCATTAGCCCACCAGAGATTGACAGGTAGGCCAAGGGATAGGGCTAGGGGAGAGGGGAGAGGGGAGTTGGAAGCCTTTGTGGGGGTTTGGAAGTGGGGTTTAGGAGGAAGAAACAGGGCACTTTTGCTGTTTTTTTTTTAATTTTGCTTATTGGGCACACCTCTAGAGATGGGCGGAGTGGGTGGAACGAGGGTTTCACGAGATCCCCGGGGTTTATTTCACATATGGGGAGGAGGATTCAGGCCACTCTGGGTCTTTCACTTATAGACCTTCGAGCATCGAGACCTTGGAGCATCGAGACCCGCATTAGCATCTTGATGCTCCCATGGAAAGTTAGCTACAACTCCTGAGTTGTAGCTAACTTCCATATAAATAATGCGGCTTGCAATTTTTCAGGCAAACCACTTTATTTTATTAGCATTACATTGCCCAGTAAAGAACTGCTTTGCATGCATTTCCAAAGCATTTGCATTGCAAAGTAGCTCATTACTATACCTGTAGCATTGGGCCTGCTATATTTATAGCAGAATGAAGAGGCAAGATGGGGCATGAGAAAAAGAAGCAGGGGGCAATAGTGGGCAATGAGCCACACACTGTCGCCCCCATAGCGCCTCGGGAATGGGGCAGTTATTTCCTGCAGTGCTGCCAGCGAGAACGTGAAAAACATTATCGCCCGCGGCGCTGCCGGGAGCTAACTCCACCCAAACTCTACCCACACGCCTCCCCCTCCCCTAATTAGAATAATACCGGCACGTCGCAGAATAAGGAATGACCCTGACAGCTTGGAAAATGATCCCCTAAGGTAGTAGCCTATGTTACTGACTAAAAACATATTCCATCTGAGAAAATAATACTGACCATACTGGTCATTGATTATTTTCATGCAGAAATTGAAAGTGAAAGAGAGTTAAAAATATTTAAAGACTAAACTTCCAAAAGTTTATGAGAAAAAAAAAAATATTTTAAATTTCCAGTTCTAATGTGTGGGGTTTTTGTTTTTTTTTTAGTATTTGTCAATATGCTTTCATATTTCATTTAAGAATATAGGCAATGCATGCTGCCCATGACAGTGAAGCTGGCCATGCATACCACCATAAAACTTTTATATTTCACTGTTTAGAAAAGCTCAATCTTGCAATACATACTATGACTGTTAGTATGCACTCTGGTGAGCTTTAATTTTTCTCACACCAAATAGTAGGTTGTTGCCCACATTATTTTCCGTCTATGAATCATGTACAAAATGTGCTTGCATTGCACTGCATATAAATCATTTCCAAAAATAAAATCATATATGCCCGTAATTTTAGATGGGGAACATTTTTCAGTGTATAGTATTGGAAGCAGGTCTAGAATTCAGACACCAGAATTCAGTAAACTGGCCTAGCTACTGCTTGCAATAAACCAAATGTCACAAAAAATATATATATATCAATAAATGAGCTATGGCCTTAAACTTGATTTTTTTTACACGATTTAAAAACATAGATTTTCTTCTAAACATAGTTTGGGGTCTATGTAATAAAGCTTAGGGCCGGATTTTAAAAGGGTTGGGCGCATAAGGTACGCGCCCAACCCTTTTAAAACAGCCCTGCGCGCGCCGAGCCTATTTTGCATAGGCTCGGCGGTGCACGCAAGCCCCGGGACGCGCGAAAGTCCCGGGGCTTGCAAAAAGGGACGCCTGGGGCGTGGCCAGGGGGCATGGTGTCAGCTCGGGGGCGTGTTAGGGGGCGTGTGGGCGGTCTGGGGGCATGGCTGAGTGCCCCGACACAGCGGCCTGTGTCGGGGCCTGCCGCGCCAGCAGTCAGCCGGCTCACATAAGTTACTACTGCCCGGAGGCAGTAGTAAATTTTCGAATAAAGGTAGGGGTGGTCTAGATAGGGCCAGGGGGGTGGGTTAGGTAGGGGAAGGGAGGGGAAGGTGCAGGGGGTGGAAGGAAAGTTCCCTCCGAGGCCGCTCCGATTTCAGAGCGGACTCGGAGGGAACGGGCAGCGTGTGCAAGGCTCGGCGCACACAAGTTGCACAAATGTGCACCCCCTTGCACGCGCCGACCCCGGATTTTATAAGATATGTGCAGCTACGCTCGTATCTTATGAAATCCAGCGTACGTTTGTTCGCACCAGGCGCAAACAAAAGTATGCTGGATTTCCTTCCACCACCACCCCCTCGCACCTTCCCCTCCCTTCCCCTCCCTTCCCCTACCTAACCCATCCCCCCGGCCCTATCTAGACCCCCCCCACCACCACCACCACCACCTTTATTCGAAAAGTTACTACTGCCTCCGGGCAGTAGTAACTTATGTGAGCCGGCTGACTGCTGGCGCAGCAGGCCCCGACACAGGCTGCTGTATCGGGGCACTCGGCCATGCCCCCGAACACGCCCCCAGCCACCCCTTTTTGCAAGCCCCGGGACTTACGCGCATCCCAGGGCTTGCGCGTGCCGCCGAGCCTATGCAAAATAGGCTCGGCGCACGCAGGGCCATTTTAAAAGGGTTACACGCGTACCTTATGTGCGTAACCCTTTTAAAATCTGGCCCTAAGGGATTTTTGTGCCCGTTAAAAATGGAATGCTTTGCAATAAAGCTTTTACGCGCATTTTAATGTAGTTAGAATATAACAATAGAAATGTCATGCTAGGTCCAGTTAGAAAAATAACATGCTGGTTCAGAGCAAGGTCCATCAAACACATCATCCTGTCTCTGACATAACTGCTCAAAAAGTACACTTATATCTAAAAGAGAAAGCACTACCCTGTTTCTAAGAAAAAGCTTCTTGAAACAATAGCATGTTTAACTGTTTGCAAAAATGTTTGATGTCTGGGATCAGGGACAATTCTCTGGACAAGGCATTACACAAACTCAGACCAATAATAGAAAAGGCCTGAGCTCAGTTTTCCTGGCGTCAAGTTTGCTTAATAACAGTTATATACAATAATAATTCATCCAATGAATGCAATGGACAGGTCACATAAATAGAATTTACATTGGATAAATAAGGTTCCTCCTTCTTAATGTCAATAGCTTAAATGTAACTGTTTGGGCAACAGGTAACCAATGTAGTTGCAAGAGCATTGGAGTTGCATGCTCTCTCAATTTCCCCTTTACTATTAATTGAGCAGCTGCATTTTGAAGAATTTGCAGTGCTCAAATACGATATTTGGACAGCTCGATAAACAGTGCATTCCTATAGTCAACAATTTCAATTTATAATAAACAGATTTCAGAATGGCGTTAATTTGAGTTGTACAAGTTAGGACCAAGTGTAATTGGATGCCTAAATCTCTGACAGCATCAATATATGGCAAAACTTGCCTTCTTTTGTGAGACCACAGAAATATTTGGGACAGGATTATGAAAAAGCCATATGACCTCTGGTTTTCCCAAATTTAGCATCAAGTGATTATTAGAGATGTACAGAAGAAAAAAATGTTTCGGTTTGTTCATTCATTTCATTGAGACCCATATTCTTTTCATTAGTTTCAATAAAAAAAAATATGTATTGTTTTCATTAGTGTTTTTATTATACTTTTTATTTAAAATTTAAAAAAATTACAAATAAGAACGCTTTGCACAGAAACATAGGGTGCTAACAAAAAAGAAATTACATAATAAGGAAATACATCATACAAAATGATCCAACAAGAAATACTACTCTTAAATTAGGCCTTCCAAATTTGAAGGGGGGGGGGGGAGGAGAGAAACACAAAAACAAAAATGGATGGAAAAGAAAAACCAGTGGAAATTAACTAAGTGTGAACCCAACCCTATTTTATACATAGGAGAGTAACAACTTATATCAGATATACACTGAAGAAACAGCCAACTTCTTCCCATCAATAAAGGATTTAATAAAGGATATAACATTCTCTCCCAAATTTTATGATATACTTACAGGAGTACCTGAGTAAAAAGGAAGCCCCCAAACCTGAATATTCAAATTTTGTTTTCTGTTGGACTTCAGCAAGGGACCCCAATTCCTGAGATAGGGAGTCGACCTTGGCATAACATTCAGAGGAAACTTAAGTAAAACTGGCAATTAAGTCCCTCAGTACTTCCAGAGTTACAGTGGCTGGCTTAGGAATTAGGGAAAACCTCTTACCCTGAATTGACTCACCAACAACCGCAGGAACTACAGCTACAGGGTAGAAATCCCTTGTGTATCAGGGAAGACTACAGTGATAGGGGTATACTACCGTCCACCTGGTCAAGATGGTGAGATGGACAGTGAAATGCTAAGAGAAATTAGGGAAGCTAACCAAATTGGTAGTGCAGTAATAATGGGAGACTTCAATTACCGGAGATAAACAGAAGCAACCTTGCACATAAACAAGTCCACAAAGTCAAAAGTGCAAGTAGAAGAATAAGGTTCCATTCAAGAATATAAGATACTTTATTAATCCAAAGTTCATAAATCTCTTACTTAATACGGCAACTCCATACAGTTAGCAGCAAGAAGAAGTAGAAAGTCCCCCGACACGGTCCCGTGTTTCGCGGAGGCTGCATCGGGAGGGACCAACAAAACGTTTATTCACGTCTGAAATATAATATAAAGTAATAAAGAACGGAACACAAAACTGCCATATAGTGTATATAAACAAGTGTATACATACCTCTTAAGGTTTCACAGGAGCGCAATCGCCCTCAATGTTGCAGACATTTAAATAATCAAAAAAGGCGCGAAAGGAAACTATCGCGAGATGCTGTGATTGGTGGACTGACACCTGGAGGACAAGCCTCCGATCAGAATGTTAATAAAACTGATACCACTCGATATCTTTATTTAAACCAGAAGGGGCAACTGTTTGAAGGGTGTATATCCATCGTTGCTCCTTCCGACCCAGCATGCTAGCAAAATCCCCTCCCGCAAGGGGGGAGAGATCACCTCCAATACCGAGAAGGAAAGAGCATCGATGGAATGTGCCATATCAAGCCAGTGAGACACCAGAGGCTCATCAACTCTGGATAATCTTATATTGGAGCAATGTTCTATGATACGTGTTTTAACCATCCGGGTAGTCTTGCCCACGTATAATAATGAACAGGGGCACCAAATGACATAGATAACCCCCTTGGTACAGCAATTCGATTGGAAATTGAGTTTAAAAATCTGTCCAGTCAATGGGTGTGTGAATGTGGATCGGGGCGATGTGTGTTTACACATCGTGCAGTGGCCGCAGGGCTGGTGATGTCCATCCAGCCGAGGTGGTGACTGCACGGGCAAGGCAGTGTGCACCAGTCGGTCTCGTAGGTTCGCAGCCCGTTTAAAAGTGAACCGTGGGGGGCCATGCATTAGGGTGTTCAAAGACAGGGCTGACCAATGACGTTTAATCATGGAAGCTACAGCCCTTCCCACCGTAGAGAATGGAAGGATACAGTTGTGCGAAATGTCATCCGAACGGGTGGGCAGTGTAAAAAGCCACTCCCTATGTGTGTACAATGCTCGCTTAAAAGCTTTCTTGATGACCCGCATAGGGTAACCCCTTTCAAAAAACCGGTTAATCATACCCTGTGATTGGGACAAAAATTCTTGTCTAGTGGAACACAGACGTCGGAGCCTTAAAAATTGCCCCGTGGGGATATTATCCCGAAGTGTCCTAGGGTGAAAACTATTATAAGCAAGCAGGGTGTTCCGGTCAGTTGATTTGCGAAAGAGTGTCGTCTCAAAATGATCCTCCACCCATCTGACAGAGATGTCAAGAAAGGATATACAAGTGGGATGGATACAATGATTGAATTGGATGTGGGGATTAATCATATTTACCCAGTCCAAAAACATGAAGAACTGTATGTCAGTCCCTGTCCAGACAATAAAAATGTCATCAATATAGCGTAGCCATACATGGATGAATTGAGACCATTCAGAAAAATAGATATTTGATGTTTCATAGTCATCCATGTATAGGCACGCTAGGCTCGGGGCCATAGTGGCACCCATTGCGGTCCCCTTGATCTGCTGGTATATTGTATCCTGAAATTGAAAAAAGTTTTTAGTAAGGGCTAGTTCAGCCAATTGAATCAAAAATGATGTAGAGACTCTCTGAGGGGGGGGGGCGAGCATTCAAATATTTTTCAGTTACTACTAGAGCATCATGCTGGGGAATATTTGAATACAGGGACACCACATCCAATGTGATAAGAGAGATCGTGGACTGTGGGGTTGGCAAACCTGAAAGAATGGTCATGAAGTGAGAAGAATCCCTAACAAAGGATTTAATAGATGGAACCAATGGGCGTAGGAATATGTCCACAAACTGTGATAAGGGCTCTAATAAAGAGCCGATACCAGAGACAATCGGTCGTCCCGGGGGTTTGTTTAGGGATTTATGTATTTTTGGAAGTACATAAAATAAGGGCATCACCGGATGGGTAGAAATCAAAAATTTAGCTTCTTTACCCGTAATTATATGAGCCTCTAATGCTGACTGGACAATGAAATTAATCTCTCGACTCAACGCCTCTGTGGGGTCTGATGGGAGGGGGACATAGAATGTGGTGTCTTGAAGTTGTCTTAAAACTTCTGCTTCATAGTCGGCTCTGTCCAACACCACAGTCCCTCCCCCTTTGTCCGCGGGCTTAATAACTATAGAGCGGTCTCGAGCCAAAACATTAAGGGCATTACTCTCATCCTTAGTCAAATTGTATCTTATATACTGGCGTTGTGAACAGATCGAGGTTACATCATGGCATACTAAGCGTTCAAACGCTCCCAAGGAGACATCTCCAACCCCCGGGGGAGTCCATTTAGACTTAATCTGCACCACAGATAAATCAGAGGATGGAGGAAAGTCCTCAAAAAATAATTTCAATTTGAGTGTCCGAAAAAATCTATGTAGATGCACCAGTATGTCAAATACATCGCTCTTCTGGGTAGGAACAAATGAGAGGCCATGGTGTAACACAGATAGCTCACAAGGCAAAAGTTCACGTGTAGAAAGGTTGAATACAGTATCTTGCTCTATTGCCAGGGATCCGCCTGAGTCCGAGGAGGGCGGGATGACCGTGGCTGTTGAATGTGTTGTGGCAGAGGGGCCGTTCGCTGTCGAAGTTGACGTGTATCCTGCTTGGGCTGAGGCTGGCCCGAGTCTAAAAAAGATGCAGCTATTGAGGAGTATCTGGAGGAGGCAGAGGACGGCTGCGGCGGAACCAGGTTGCCTGGAGTAATTATAGGAGCTGATGCGGGCCGTACGGTATCTTCTTGCTGCTAACTGTATGGAGTTGCCGTATTAAGTAAGAGATTTATGAACTTTGGATTAATAAAGTATCTTATATTCTTGAATGGAACCTTATTCTTCTACTTGCACTTTTGACTTTGTAGACTTCAATTACCCCAATATAGACTGGGTAAATGTATCATCGGGTCACGCTAGAGAGGTAACGTTCCTGGATGGAATAAATGATAGCTTTATGGAGCAATTGGTTCAGGAACCGACGAGAGAGGGAGCAATTTTAGATCTAATTCTCAGTGGAGCACAGGACTTGGTGAGAGAGGTAACGGTGGTGGGGCCACTTGGCAATAGTGATCATAATATGATCAAATTTGATTTAATGACTGGAAAAGGAACAGTGTGCAAATCCAAGGCTCTCGTGCTAAACTTTCAAAAGGGAAACTTTGATAAAATGAGAAAAATTGTTAGAAAAAAACTGAAAGGAGCAGCTACAAAAGTAAAAAATGTCCAAGAGGCGTGGTCATTGTTAAAAAATACCATTCTAGAAGCACAGTCCAGATGTATTCCACACATTAAGAAAGGTGGAAAGAAGGCAAAACGATTACCAGCATGGTTAAAAGGGGAGGTGAAAGAAGCTATTTTAGCCAAAAGATCTTCATTCAAAAATTGGAAGAAGGATCCAACAGAAGAAAATAGGATAAAGCATAAACATTGGCAAGTTAAATGTAAGAAATTGATAAGACAGGCTAAGAGAGAATTTGAAAAGAAGTTGGCTGTAGAGGCAAAAACTCACAGTAAAAACTTTTTTAAATATATCCGAAGCAGAAAGCCTGTGAGGGAGTCAGTTGGACCGTTAGATGATCGAGGGGTTAAAGGGGCACTTAGAGAAGATAAGACCATCGCGGAAAGATTAAATGATTTCTTTGCTTCGGTGTTTACTGAAGAGGATGTTGGGGAGGTGCCCGTAATGGAGAAGGTTTTCATGGGTAATGATTCAGATGGACTGAATCAAATCACGGTGAACCTAGAAGATGTGGTAGGCCTGATTGACAAACTGAAGAGTAGTAAATCACCTGGACCGGATGGTATACACCCCAGAGTTCTGAAGGAACTAAAAAATGAAATTTCAGACCTATTAGTAAAAATTTGTAACTTATCATTAAAATCATCCATTGTACCTGAAGACTGGAGGATAGCAAATGTAACCCCAATATTTAAAAAGGGCTCCAGGGGCGATCCGGGAAACTACAGACCGGTTAGCCTGACTTCAGTGCCAGGAAAAATAGTGGAAAGTGTTATAAACATCAAAATCACAGAACATATAGAAAGACATGGTTTAATGGAACAAAGTCAGCATGGCTTTACCCAGGGCAAGTCTTGCCTCACAAATCTGCTTCACTTTTTTGAAGGAGTTAATAAACGTGGATAAAGGTGAACCGGTAGATATAGTATACTTGGATTTTCAGAAGGCGTTTGACAAAGTTCCTCATGAGAGGCTTCTAGGAAAAGTAAAAAGTCATGGGATAGGTGGCGATGTCCTTTCGTGGATTGCAAACTGGCTAAAAGACAGGAAACAGAGAGTAGGATTAAATGGGCAATTTTCTCAGTGGAAGGGAGTGGACAGTGGAGTACCTCAGGGTTCTGTGTTGGGACCCTTACTATTCAATATATTTATAAATGATCTGGAAAGAAATACGACGAGTGAGATAATCAAATTTGCAGATGACACAAAATTGTGCAGAGTAGTTAAATCACAAGCAGATTGTGATAAGTTGCAGGAAGACCTTGTGAGACTGGAAAATTGGGCATCCAAATGGCAGATGAAATTTAATGTGGATAAGTGCAAGATGATGCATATAGGGAAAAATAACCCATGCTATAATTACACGATGTTGGGTTCCATATTAGGTGCTACAACCCAAGAAAGAGATCTAGGTGTCATAGTGGATAACACATTGAAATCGTCGGTTCAGTGTGCTGCGGCAGTCAAAAAAGCAAACAGAATGTTGGGAATTATTAGAAAAGGAATGTTGAATAAAACGGAAAATGTCATAATGCCTCTGTATCGCTCCATGGTGAGACCGCACCTTGAATACTGTGTACAATTCTGGTCGCCGCATCTCAAAAAAGATATAATTGCGATGGAGAAGGTACAGAGAAGGGCTACCAAAATGATAAGGGGAATGGAACAACTCCCCTATGAGGAAAGACTAAAGAGGTTAGGACTTTTCAGCTTGGAGAAGAGACGACTGAGGGGGGATATGATAGAGGTGTTTAAAATCATGAGAGGTCTAGAACGGGTAGATGTGAATCGGTTATTTACTCTTTCGGATAGTAGAAGGACTAGGGGACACTCCATGAAGTTAGCATGGGGCACATTTAAAACTAATCGGAGAAAGTTCTTTTTTACTCAACGCACAATTAAACTCTGGAATTTGTTGCCAGAGAATGTGGTTCGTGCAGTTAGTATAGCTGTGTTTAAAAAAGGATTGGATAAGTTCTTGGAGGAGAAGTCCATTACCTGCTATTAAGTTCACTTAGAGAATAGCCACTGCCATTAGCAATGGTTACATGGAATAGACTTAGTTTTTGGGTACTTGCCAGGTTCTTATGGCCTGGATTGGCCACTGTTGGAAACAGGATGCTGGGCTTGATGGACCCTTGGTCTGACCCAGTATGGCATTTTCTTATGTTCTTATGTTCTTACAGTCTTGGTGACAAAATGAGTCACCCATGGAGGAAATTTAAAATGGGAGACTGCTTGCTTTGATGAACCCGAAGCCTGGGCTTCCTCTTTGCAGCTTCCCCTGGGCTTCCCTTTCATGGCAAAACTTTGAGCACCAATAGCTCCTTCCACTGAGTTGATCATCCAGTGCAGCGGAAACATCAGCACTGCTGCGAATACACTCTCTGGGGGGGGGGGGGGGGGCAGACGATAGTTCAGTAGGCTCAACGATGCCTCTTCCCCAGCCAAGGAAGGATCTCCTGCTCGTGCTTCAGCAATGGGGATAAGTGCCCGCACAGCTTCAGAGTTGGAGGAACATATCCCGTAATTGTTAATTGCCTCAAGGGGAGTCTAAGATCTGGAGGGAAGACCCAAATTCGACCAACACAGCTCGTGTTTCGTGGAATTACTTCTTCAGGGGCTTGTAATAATTGTTATGGTCCTGTTGGTAGAGCAGGGTTCTGCGTCCTCTGTTGCGGTACTCTTTAAGTGCCTCCTGCAGTCGATCTCCTGCCGGCGCCATTTTCCGTACGGAAAACGATTTGCGGCGGGAAATCGCTCCCTGACCCCCGCTGGACCTCCAGGAACTTTTGGCCAGCTTGGGGGGGGGGGCCTCCTGACCCCCACAAGACTTGCCAAAAGTCCAGCGGGGGTCCGGAAGGACCTCCTGCCGTGGAATCGTGTTGGTCTATGGCCGCCGCCATTTTTCGGCGCCATTTTGGAAAATGGCGCCGGCTGAAGACAACAAGATTCAATAGCAGGAGCCCGTTCCGGACCGCTGCCGTTCCGGACCGCCGCTGGACACCCAGGTTATTTAAGTCATTTGGGGGGGTTCGGGAGGGTGGGGGATTTAATTTAAAGGGTCGGGGGTGGGTTTTAGGGGGGTTTTAGTGTGCCGGCTCACGATTCTAACGATTTCTAACGATAAATCGTTAGAATCTCTATTGTATTGTGTTCCATAACGGTTTAAGACGATATTAAAATTATCGGACGATAATTTTAATCGTCGAAAAACGATTCACATCCCTAGATACTATCATCTTCTTCTCCTGTATGCAGAAAGCAACTTATTACACAGATAGAGAGGGAGTAAATTAAGAGGCAATTTTCTCCCATTTTTCAGTCCCTTTGTTAGCTCCCAGTTCATTGGCGGGTAAATTATAAAATACCTACTGTATTGGCAAACCCTGGAATGCCCTGGATCAATTTGAAACTATGTTCCTATGCATGCCCTTCATTCTACTAATCAGAATTTTTTAAACACATCTTCATTATTTCTCCTTCTTTCCTAATAATCTCTAGCATTCTATTTGCTTTCTTGGCTGCTGCTGCACATTGAGCAAAAGATTTCAATGTATTTTCAATGATAACACCTAGATCCTTTTCTTGAGTGATGACTCCTAATGTGGAACCTTGCATTTTGTAGCTATAATTTGGATTACTCTTTAAGTGCATCACTTTGCATGTGTCTAGATTTTAAGCAGCTTATGAGGAAAGAAACAATTACAAGAAAGATTTTTTTGTTGATCTGGCCCCTCCTAGCATGCAGCAATCTGGACAAAATACAGGTAACACTTTTGTAGTGATTCATATATTTCACATAATATTAAATAAAAATAATTTTCAGTTCAGAATTCAACATATCAAAACAGAATTAACTTTTATCCAACATTACAATGACAAAAGATTGCTCTATAATACCTGGAATAAAACAATTACAGGGAATCACAATTCTTGTTTGTTAGGCCCCTCCTAGCATACAGCATCTGGACAAAATAGAGAGAGGATTTAGGGATCTGCACAAATTAAAAGCTTCTCTGTGCAGGGTACCGTGGTGAAATTACTAATTTTAATGAAACAGCTAAAACATCAGAACATTAATCGGTAGAACAGTGCTTCGCAATGCAGTCCTTGGGGTAAACCTATCCAGTCAGGCTTTCAGGATATCCACAATGAATATGCATAAGAATGATTTGAATTCTGCATGCTGCATGCTCATTATGGATATCCTGAAAACCTGTTTGGTTTGGTGTGCCCTGAAGACTGGGTTAAGAAAAACTGCAGTAGAACATGGAAAGGTTTTATTTTTTAATTATTATTGCTGTTATACGCATGCAAAGTACATGGATTTAAAAGTATCCACATTTTGCGTGCTTGCTGCATTTTTATAGGGAAATACTGCAAGGATTTTCCCTTTGAAAATGAGCTTACATTTCCATGGCATAGTTCTGGGGTGGTCAACTCTGGCCTTCGAGAGTCACAAACAGGCCAGGTTTTCAGGATATCCACAACAAATATGCATGAGATAGATTTACATACAATGGAGGCAGTGCATACAAATCTGTATCATTCATATTCATTGTGGATTTCCTGAGAATCAGTCCTGTTTTTTGGCTCTCACGGATAGGATTGTTCACCCCAGTTATGATTTGTGAGGGGAAGCAATGTCCTGGGTTTTCCCACGAGCTGAATGCTGCACAACCCCTTTCCTGAGACAACCTCTACACAAATGCTGCCAATTAGACCTTTCGTGAGGTCTAAATCCACTCCACCTCTCCACCCATTCCCTTAGACTAGGGAAGCAACAGAAGAAGGAGAAGGAGGAGGGTGTGTTCTAACTGGCACCTCCGATTTGGCTGATCCTCGACTGAATGGTGGTTTTGGTGCCTTGTAGTTTCATCTGAACATTGCATGAACATGCCGATCAAACTAAGAGACGACACAAAACTACTATTAATTCAAGAGCTGGAGAAGTGACTAAAGCTTAGAAGGCAGCACTCCTTCTCCACCTTTCCCTTTGCTTATCCTGCGGAGCGGATGAATGATTGGGGGAGAGGGGTACAAGACCTCAGTGGGGGATTGGTCATATACTGTGCTTCTGGTGTTGGGGCATTCTGGGGGAGACTTTGACTTGAAAGGGGGTTCAAAGATTCCCTGTGTTGATGTTCCTTTCCCCCATCTCTTGCCTTCAGTGGATCCTCTGCCCACACTAAGCTGGTCCTCAGCTCAGCATCAGTTAACAGATTTTTCAGAGGATGACAGAGATCATGGCTATGTTAAAAATGGTCATATTCCACTTAATGTGGTTGTAATCTGCATTTCCATTGGTGTAGTGGGTGATGCATTAAATTGTGATTTAACATGTGGTACCTGCTGTTTTTAACACAGCTTAATAGACTTCATAATGATCTGCATTAGCCTGAGAATTGTTACTGTAGTAACTGGGCTATATCAGATATGGAGTAAGATATAAATTAGGGAAAAACTCTTGCTAGCTACTAATGAAAGTTTATGGTTTTGTAGCCTCAGCAGGTGCTGTTCTTTTGACAGAGCTGGAAGCCAAAAGGAGCAGGAGGGAACTGCCGGGAAAAAAAAAAATAATTGTATTGAACTAGCAGAACAAAATGACAGGAATGGTCAAGTGTGATAAATCTTGCAAAGATGCAAATTACAGATTCTAGCAAGGTATTGGGAAAATAGTTGATAGAACGAAGTGCTGGTTTTCTTTCAGAAAAGGATGAGTCTACGGAAGGAAGGTTTTCAGCGTACACATTCAGGCCTAAATGAGTAAAAATAATTTCAAAAGACGGAAATCTGGGAGGGACGTGGAAGTAGCTGAATTGAAAGAAGTAAGGGGAATTTGGCAAAATGCATATTAAGGGCCTGGTTTACTAAGGCCTTTTTTTTCCCACAGAAAATGTGTTTAGTGAATCAAGCCCCACATGGATTCAGATTAATCAATTAGATGTGGGTTTTATGAGATTACACGCAAGCAGAAGACAGGTCACAAGATGTAGTTAAGGGCTGTAATGGCAGCAGATGTGTAGAATCCCATTAACAGCATGCTCTCCCTGATGCCCGCTTATTTACCCATGTGAAATCATTTTTAAATATTTCATTTACATTTGTTAGTTGACAGATATAGGGAAAGGAGATGCGCTTATCCCATCAGGCATGCTTTCATGTCCCCGATCCTATTTCTCTTTCTGTAAACCACGTCACGCAATATTTTATTGTTCAGATGAAAAGTAAACCCAGGGTCCTTTATTTTCCGTTTTTATTTTATTTTTCAGGGGAATTTTATCAGTGCTGAATAAAACAAGCAAAAATGGGAGGAAATCAGTGGAGAAAACCGACCTCTTATTTCCTCAGATTTTTCTCCCATTTTTGTTCATTATAATAAACACTGATAAATTCCTTTGAAAGATAGAATGAAAACTGAAGGCGAAGGTCCCCATGTATAACTTATAAACATATGTAGAACTGTTAGTTTAAACACAATTTTACACTAATAGTGACTCCCTTTTTTTCTTTTTTTTTTACCCTGCAGCTTCCTTCTGATCCTTTTGAGTTCCCAGCTCAATCAGTAAAGGATTTAGGATTTTCCTGCCCCTAGGCACTGATGTTATTGTCGCCCTTCCCTCCCTCCCTCCCTCAGTAAGATCAGACAACAGGGAGAAGGTCCAAAGCAAAGCCCAAGAGTTACTCTGCAGCTCAGAGGTAGATTCTGTGGCTTAAACACAGGCAAACATTTCCAACTTTTAGATTACGTCATAGACCCTTATGTGCGTCTGTATAATTTCTTTCTTTCTTTTTTTTTTTTTTTAAATTGGGAAGAAACGGATCGGTACTGGAAGGAGATCTCAGGGATGGGGAGAGGAGAAGGGGGAAGACTGGTGGGGGATCAAGATCTGCAGTGGGAGAAGAGGGGGTAGAGAGGGAGGGATATTCTGGGACTGAGGGAAGGGAAAGAGGGAATGGGAAGGATGGGGTAAGTAAGTTCCGAGAGGCTAAAGGGAGGAAGGACCTTAGGTTCTTGGATCTGGGGGATAGAATCCAAGATAAAAACAGAGAGGGTGTGAATTGTGGCTGTGGGGAGGGGGCGGGGGCAATGGAGAGAGTGAGGAGGAGGAGGAGGCAGGTGTTATTATTATGGACTGGTCCTGCTTTCCCCTTGCGTCCCCTCTCTGACCTCTCACCCAGTCTGGCACAGACATCCATACTCACAAACCCTTCTCCCACACACAATATTCTCTATTTCCCTCTCTTTCTCACACAGACACACAGCCTCCAGTTGATCCTCTCTCATCCCCCAATGATCCCCACTCAGTACTTCCTAACCTCTTCAAGAAGGCAGTACATCTTCAGCCAGCCCACTGCCCCTCCCCTCCCAATTTTTGCTGCCCTTGGCAGTGGCACAGGGCCTTGTGTATCTATTGACAATGTTTTTTGTCTGTTTTACTCCCTCTCCTGCAAGTATTGCAGGAACAATCTTCTTAGCCGAGACCCCAAGAATTCACATTGACTCTGTCTGATGAAGGCTCTGTGAAGTGGGTGCCTCGGTTTGAACTTCAGTGCAGATTCACTCAGTTAAAGAATCTGCATCAAAATTTTTTTTAATTAAAATTAAATAAAGCTCACAAAACTAATTTGGCAAAAGTGCAAACTTTTTGTGGGTTTCTCAAGTTAGTCTTTAAACTCTTTTTAAAACGTCACATATTATACTCTAATTTTGGAGTTCATGAGAATGAAAAATGCATATAAGAATGGTCAAACTGAAATTATAAGTAAACAGAAAAAAGAGCTTGGTATACTAATGTTAATTTTCATATCTTTCTAATGATGCCTTTCATTTATAGGCTTTGCAATAATATTTGACCCACTGTGAAAGGTCTGAGTTGCAAACACATGTATACATTTCCTTTCTGTTCTGGGTCTTAGAGGAGTTTATTTCTTTATTTCTTTTTGTACTTTTCTTTTGAATTGCAAGTTTTTCTTTCATTATCCTTTCAGGCAGAGCAGGAGAGACAGGCAAAGTGAAGCACAACGATTGCCCCTCCTTCACTTCCAGTTACTGATCAGCTACACATGAATCCAGTCTGTTGCTTCACTTTGCAAATCTTTGCTGCTGCTGCACTGAAACTGTAAGCTAGTGCTAGTCTTTCTTATATCTACTTGCCCTTACAGTGTTATGTTAACAGTTTGCTCAGACAGAACAATAATTTTATAGTTACTAGTCAGTAGCCTGTGAAATTTATAGCTAAAGTTTTGCTTAGGTTTAAAGGAAAGCTAGCTCAAGTCTGAATCGATAAACACACAGCAACTGCAGTAAATTTTGAATGCTGTTATGAAAATAATGATTGCTACGCACATCACTCAAAATGAAATGACAGGGGAAGTCCACATGCTTCTTGGGACTGCATTCCAAGAAGCTACAGAGGCCTTCGTTGCATTCTGCTTGCCTCAACTTTAACGAAAATAAGCTGAAAAGAGCCCTGTCCTGTGCGACTGGGGCCATCTTCCTAATGTTATCAGAAGTTCAACATGCAAAGAACTGAGCTCCATTCCCACTAGCATGCTTGTGAGGTAGGCTTTTCAATTTTGAGAGTAATTTTAAAAGCAATTTTTATTGGTAAAAAAAAAAAAAAAAGTATTATGTTCTTATGTTCTTATTGATCAACTGCCTGAAGACTGATCTCTGTGAATGACATTAACGGTTTGCTTGTTGTTTCATAATGCCCCCTTTTAGAGGAGGCATTTCTGGGGATTTAGGTTAGGAATGAAAAAATACACATGCAGATAGTATTTTCAAATCTTAGTGTATGCTTTTCCAGCAAAAATCTACCTGCAATAAAAACTGGTGAAAGTGACTGTGTGTATGTGGTCCCTATGGCAATTTTAAAAGGGAGATTGAAAATTCGTGCAAAGACTGTTGGCAAAAGTTTGTCAGATTTTCAAAGGTCACTTGAAAATGACCATGATTCAGAAAATATGAGGTCTCTATTCAGTCACAGTCTATAAAGCAAAGATAACCAGACAGACGTATCCAGCTAATTTTGGAGGTGTATTCAACGGTGTAGCCTCACTACTGAATATAGTTGGCTATCCACTTAACTTTAGGACAGATCTTTACCAGACTTACCCGGCTAAAAGGGTCATTTATCATTTTGCGTTAAATAGTGCAACACATGTTAATATGCAAATATCACATTTGCTATGCAAGTGAGAGGAGTTTGGGTGAAGTTAATGGTAATGCACAGTTCCTAATGACAATTGCAATAGAGTAATGCACAGCAAGGCAGGTTTTAACGGCAGAAATAATTACACCTGTGTGCTGTGCCCACTAGGGATGTGCATTCGTTTTTGACGAATTAGGAAATTTGTACAATATTTCCTAATTCGGCATGGATCAGTAAAACCGACAAACGATTGCATTTTCCATGAATTTTCGGGAAAAATCATTTTTCGGTTTAGCGTGCACTAACGGGAGTTAGCACGCACTAATGGGAGTTAGTGCACGCTAAACTGAAGACGATTCTCCACGAAAAAAAAAATACCAAACTGCGGGAGATACAAAATTTTCCGTAGTTTTATGAAAACAACATCGAAAACAATTCAGGCATTCGATTCACATCTCTAGTGCCCACCATAGCTGAGCATTACTGACCAAAATGTTTTTTATTGCACATGCTGGAGAGAGTGAAAGTGAGAACCACTGTAGAGACCTGTTACATGCCCCGCCCATGGCTGTCCCACGTGCGGGCCTGCTCACCTTCATGGTTCCATAGCGGGTCCCAGGACGACCTCCCTCATGGTCGCAGCCAGACCTGCCAGGCCCCGGAGTCCCACGGCGGCAGTCGCCAGGCCTTCCTCTGTGAGCCAGGCCTCACGCTGAGGCTCAGCGTCCTCGGCCATGTTAGCCACGCCCATATGCTCACGCGGAGTGCTCGGACTCATGTAGGGCAAAGAGCAGGTCCTAGCTCCGCAGTGAGCCCTGATTGATCCCTCGATATAAGGAAGTTCCTCTCTTTGTTTCCTTGCCTTGCAATCGGGTCGGTTTGTTCTAAGATTGTCTCTGCAGTTGAACCTGTTCCTGCTTGTTCCTAGTCTCATTCCAGGATCCTTCTTTTCCAGTTCTGTTCCTGACTTGTTCCTGCATCCTAGTTCCTGTGTTCTGCTTGTTCCTGTGTTCATCTTTCTGTCTACCCAGGTAGTATCCTCGGACTATCTTACTGGTACTGACCTCAGCTTGCTCTTAACCTGCCTGCCTGCCTGCCACCTGCCTCAAAGATCTCAGCCTGCCTTTGACCTCGTCTGACCTCCAGTACCTGACCCCTGCTTTGCTGACCATTCCTCAGACTGACCTCTGGATCTTGACGTTTGCCTGCCTGACCTTGCTCCAGATTCAGGCTCTGTTCCTCGCCTTGTCATCACTAAGTTTGTTCTGGTTCTCCTTGCTCCAAACAGCATCCACCTTTGAACCCGGTCACGCTCCCCCTGTCTCTGTGAGCATGCCGGATTTTCATTCTCTTAGGAGGCCCTCTCTCTCTCTCTCCCTCCTTCCTCCTCTACCCTCCTAAATTTGCGATAAATCCCATTTTGGTTGTAACGTACAGCTATAGCAGGCATTATACCCAGAAAAAAGGTGTCATTATTTCTGGTGTTAAATCTTGTGATAGTGTGCATGACATTCTTGCACACAATGCTAACCAGCCCTCATTTTCATTTACTCCGCCCAAACTCCTCTCACTTGAATACAATTTTCAAATTTGCATTCTCATTTTGCAATGCGGTGTTTATCGCATTAGTTATGGGAGATATCGCGGGTGTTAGGACTAACGCCCTAATGCATATTGATAAATGACCCCCTTTGTTTCCAAATATTCATTAAGCCAGATAACTTTGTTTGTCTATGAAAGTGTGGTCTATTTTGGTTTCTTTTTAACAGTGATTGGGTAGAAAGGCTTTCTTTGATTTATGATGTATGATATAAAAGATAATCTTTTAGAAATAGAAATTTGTGACCTTTTCCCAGGCAAAAAAAATAAAAAGGCAAAATTCAGCTTTTATGAACTCAACCAAAAAATGAAATAATATTGAAGTCATAACATAGAATTATACTTTAATATAAGAGTCTAACAAGAATGCCAAAAGATCATCAATGAACTAGGAATTCATCAACTTTCAGCATATTATTATGGAAAGGCGGATATAAGTGCGATAAATAAGACACATTACTAAAACATTGCTTATACTGTAACTCTCATTAATGCCAAATATGTTGAAATGTGATACCCAAATAATCAACATTAATTAGCACTAACATGAAAACATGATACATTTTGCTAAAAATTCCAAATAAACTTGAACAAAAATTACTAGGGCCCTTGTGTGCATACTAAACTGGTCCTTGAAGACAATAGCAGGTACATGTTAAAAATAGCATCTATCCCTGTGTAAATGAGGAAACATCAAATGCAAATTAGCCTTCAGTGGGCACACATCACATATCATGATATACTCTCCTGCATCCACTATTAGTGTGCTATTGCTAAAGTCTATTTTTAAACACCTGCTATGGATCAGGTGTTAGCTTTTTAGCATGAATGCTCTGTAAAGACCTTCAGTTGTGACCATGTATTATGAGCTTCAAGATGGAGAGAAAGATGGTTTTGGAGCAGATGGAGCCTTGGCAGGCATGCAGAAGGGATTAGAGGAGACACAAAGAACAGTGGGAGGGATGAGAGAGAGAGGAAATGGAAGAAAGCTAACAGGGGCAGAGAAAGAGGATAAGGCCAAGAAAAAGAGAGGATAGAAAGGAGCAGTTCAGTTTCTGCATCTTCAAGACTACCCTACTGGGTCATCCAATGAGATAATTCACATGTACCTCATGACCTTCTCAGCTGAAAGGCAATTAGGGTCATATATGAGGAGGTAAAGCTTGTCACTGATCATCAGCCAGGTAGATCTCATGCCATTTCTAAGCATGTCAAACTGTTGAACTTGTTACAATGTCTTGCCTCTGGGTCTTTTCAAACCAAAATGGCTGCCTTTGATGGGATGGAGCAAATTACTTTCTCTATATGTTCCCTCCAGCTACTGCTAGCCCTGCACAGATAAAATGGGATATATATTCAATATCTCAATCTGATGCAAAAATGGCTGGACCTCAAAAGGAATTTTTATTATAACACAGGCTTCCTATCATGATAGAATCAATAGATTGCATGAATATACACTTACTTATACCCCAATGTGAAATGGGAGAGACCCTTTGGTATAGGACATTTATTTGTTCCCTAAATTATACATTTGTTACACATACAAATTCTGACTGTGATGGCTGGATATACTGGGTTGCCAATAATCCTATAGCTTGTGGCACTCTTCACTCTCTGATCAATTTGAAGAAGCCCATTACAGAAAAGAAAGAATGTACAGTAAGTACTCCCTTATCTTATCATCCCTTAACAACACACTTTTCCTCTTTCATACTTTGCAATCATAGCTCCACACACTTTACTTATCATAGCCATGCAAACCTAACATGACCAGGTTGCAACAACTTTCATGGTTGAAAGCAAACAATCATCACTTGTCACATCATAGATTTGGGATTGAGGGTGGGGAATTTTGTAATGAAGACATCCTCAAAAGAAACTGCACATTTGATGACCTGATAGTCAACACCTAGGAATCTCAATGCAGTTTACTTTATCTATGGATTCTTCCTATATGAAGGAGGATATAGGTGTTAAACATGGCTTCTCATTCTCGTGATTCTTTTCAGGACTCAGGTAAGCAGATGATATAAGGTCCAAATATCAACTTATACTATATCTTACTTTATTTGATATTTGCAATATTAAAAATGTACTGCTTGTGTTTAGATTGCTCAGGTGGGGCCTTACAATACTCTGCAGGGAAGATGGCTCAGATTGTTACTGCCTGCTGCATTCTTTACAGCATTGCAATAAGGTATTGCATCAAAGTCATTCTCAATGCTAGATCCTCATTACTCTCCATCAGGTATCAGGGCAGGACTATGAAGGAGTCATTGTATATATATTCCATTTATTTGTTTAGAATTAGCTTTTCATTGGTAGCTCAAGATTTTGTATTAGGTACAGTAAGTATTACCCTGTCCCCAGAGCCTAATTTACCAAGCATTTTTCTATAGAAACAGAATGGGAAAAGAGCCTTAGTGAATCAAGCCCTCAATGTATATCTGAGGACAAAATGACCTGCCATGTGACAGGGTATCCGTGCCATTGGCCGGCCCCTGTCACATGGTAGGGGCACTGGCTGGCTGGCGCCATCTTTAAAGATGGCCACCACCATCGTAAAGATGGGCACCGCCATCTTTAAAGATGGCCGGCACCATCATAAAGATGGCCGTCGCCATCTTTAAAGATGGCGCCGGCCATCAAGTGCTCCTACCATGTGACAGGGGCCGGCCAATGGCACGGATACCCTGTCACATGGTAAGGGCAAAGGGCCATTGGTGCCATCTTTATGAATGGCAGCCGACGGCCTGAGAACGGGGATCGCTCCCGGGACCACCACTAGACCACCAGGTAATTTTAAAATGTTTTGGGGGGCTCGGGAGGGTGGGGGCCATTTTTAAAGGGTCGGGTGGGTTTTTTTTATTGGGCCATCGGTGCCATTTTTGAGTGGCAGCCAAAATGGCGCCGATGGCCCGAGAGCGGGAGATCGATCCCCACGTCCCCACTGGACCACCAGGTACTTGTAAAAAGTTTTGGGGGGGTTCGGTGTCAATTTTAAAGGGTCGGGCCTCACTAAAAAAAAAATTAACAATGTGAATCGGAACCGATTCCGATTCACATCACCACCGATCAGATTTTTTTCTCCCTCTAGCCAAACCCGATCGTTAAGACGATCGGGCACACGATTCACATCCCTATTATACACCAGTAGCCTTTGCTGGGTTATGAGGGCCTGTCATGCCAATCTTCCAAGACGCACATCATATGCTGTAGTTATGAACAGATCAGCTGGATAGCGCTATAGCTTGCCAGCATGTATAGCTGACAACATCAAACTCAAACGCTGTCAGGCAACATTAATGAGCTTTTAAGGCTCAGCAAAGGTACAGGCTACCTTGGACTGTCTTACTGGATTTTGTGGGTAGGCAGCCACATGTGGATTTTGTGGGTAGGCAATAACATAGCAAACTGAAATGCGTTTCTTATCTCATTGGTGCAGGAGATTCAGGTTATGATTTCAGGCCCTGGCTTCTCACCCCCATACACATGGCTAACACGCCAGCAGAGATGAGATAAAATGATGCTTTATGTGCTACCCACTCAGTCATAGAATGCATCTTTGGCCTTCTGAAAACTGCTTTCACTGTTTGGACAAGACGGGGGGAGCTTTAATGAATGCCCCAGACAAAGCTGCCAAGATTATCCTGCTGTGCTGTGTTTTCCATAATGTGGCAGTACACCATGGAATAGCAATGGATATACGTCCAGATTTTCCACGGGATCCTGCATGTGTCAGTGCCCGAGCCCAGGAGACCATACCGAGTGGCAGCCAGATTCGCCAGAACCTTATATTTACACACTTTTCCTGATGGGCCTGGCCTATCAAATAGCCTTGTATTGGAAGGTCTGGCTGAAGCATATTAGCAGCGCTTCCACTCATGAGGCCTTTTATTTGTAAAACGTTTTGCCTAAGTATCTGGCTGCTTTTCATTTTTGTCTTGCTAATGGACCATAGCACTGTAGTTTGAATAAAAGATTTCCTGCCAATTTTATTTTTTTGTACAATGTAAGGTGGAAAGTACTTCAGAGTGGGAGACTCAAAGTGACCTCATAAAGTGCCCAAAGGCTACAGGCTTAAACAAGCTTTCAGCGGCAAGGACCTTTTCTAATCATTGGTCACTGTGAGGTATTTTTAAGAATGCTTCCGTAGCTGAAGCTGAACAGATATGCACTTGTGTAGTAAAGCTCTCAAGTCCAATTTTCACAATCAAGGGCACAATTGTTCGGCTAAGTGGGTAAATCCGACGCTGTACCGACACTAAGTGTTTCAGAGAGAAGCTCCTTCCTCAGGGGGTTGGATGAGAAATTTGCCGGCCCGGTAGATGTGAAGAATCGCTCTTGACTGGCTGTGAATGTAGCGTCTCAAAATGGCTTTCTGCGATGCTGAAAAGAGGTCTGTCGCCTTGCCGTGAATATTCTATCAGCAGGCTGCAATGGACGGCCGGCGCCATCTTGTGCTCCTACCATGTGACAGAGGCCGACCAATGGCACCAGTAGCCCCCGTGACATAGTAAGGGCAAAGGCTATTGGTGCCATTTTCAATACCGGCAGCCGATGGCCCGAGGGCAGGAGATCGCTCCAGGACCTCCGCTGGACCACCAGGGACTTTTGGCAAGTCTTGGAGGGGACTCCTGACCCCATTCACAAAAAAAAAAAAAAGGATTTCCATTCACAAAAAAGGAGGAAGTAGCTTGCTTGTTACAGCAGATACTACTCCAAACCAAATAAGCCTGATACTTCACTTTCAATGCATATCCAGCAGAGCTTTTCTGCTTCAATGGCAAGGGAGAAAGACTGATACTTCATGCATATCCAGCACAGCTCTCTGCTTCAACAGCAGGGGAGAAAGTATGATACTTCACTTTCAATGCATATTACTCTCTGCTTCAACGGCAAGGGAGAAAGCCTGACTTTCAATGCATATCCAGCATAGCCATCTGCTTCAATGGCAGGGGGGATGAAGAAAAGTGGATCTGTAATACAGACAACAACCAACAAGGACTGAATTACATAGTCGGGGTAAACAAACATGGGTATAGCTTGCTTATTGAGGCCGTTAATATCCCTAACTAATTAAGCTAAATATTTCACTTAGATGCAGTTCCAACACTGCTCTCTACATTAATGGGGGGGGGGGGGGAAACAGAACCAAAAGTTTACTAAGGGCCAAGAGTAACAGATAAGTATGAGAAAAAAAAAAGAGCGTGAAAGCTTGCTGGGCAGACCTGATGGGCCGTTGGTCTTCTTCTGCCGTCATTTCTATGTTTCTATATGAAGTAGTTATGCACCATATATGGCCTTTTGCCTCACCTTGTAGTGAGCAGCACAGTAAGGTTTGGCCAGCAAGTGCCTGTAGTAGGGCACATCCTGCAGTGTTTAGGTGTATGTTGACCTAGCCACCTTTCAGATACTGTTAACATTTTATGCTGGCAGCTTGTATACTTAATGAAAAGGCCCATGCCTGTGTACATATTGTGCTGCCTGGAGAGTGACAGTAAATTATGAGTATTTATGTACTGCTTGCACTACAGACATCATTCACACCCTTAATTTCCATCATGCAGCTTTACACACTGCATGTTCATAGAAATGTGCCCCTTTCCCTTACTGTGTGTGTGGGTGTCTGGATGGGCATCCTCTAATTCAGTCCTGACACATGCATGGTGAAAAAGCTGTCACTAAGTATCATGTTTGTATCACTTTCAGATCAGGCCACTGCATTCTCCACAGCACAACACCTTTTGGACCCCCAACTATTTGCTTGGCACACATAATAGCCTTATACCAGCTCTCTATAGGGCATATGAAATGTCATCTTTTCAGTGACATGCAACAAATTTTCTGACTCTACTTTCCTAGAAAGCCAGGGGCCCCCATTTACAAATCAGTGTAGGTAAACTAATACATTATACCAACATTGTGTTCCAGTTAACTGTGCTTGGGGTGAGTCTTCTTATACAGGGTCATGTGCGGTTCATAGAAACATAGAAATGACGGCAGAAGAAGACCAAACGGCCCATCCAGTCTGCCCAGCAAGCTTTCACAGTTATTTTTCTCATACTTATCTGTTACTCTGACTGCTGAGGTCAGGGCTTTTTGATTCTAATTTCCTTCCACCCCTGCCATTGATGTAGAGAGCAGTGCTGGAGCTGCATCAAAGTGAAGTATCAAGCCTAATTGGTTAGGGGTAGTAACCGCCGCAATAAGCAAGCTACTCCCACGCTTATTTGTTTACCCAGCCTGTGCAATTTAGTCCTTGTTGTTTGTCTTAATATAAATCCTCTTTTCTTCATCCCCCCTGCCGTTGAAGCAGTGAGTTGTGCTGTATATGTATTCAAATTGAAGTATCAGGCTTAATTGGTTCGGGGTAGTAACTGCCGCAACAAGCAAGCTACCCACACACTTTTTTGTTTACACAGACTATGCAATTCAGTCCTTGTTGATAGTTGTCTGAATGTAAATCCTCTTATCTTCATTCCTCCCTGCCGTTGAAGCATTGAGCTGCGCTATATATGTATTCCAAGTGAAGCATCAGGCTTAATTGGTTCGGGTTAGTAACCGCCGCAACAAGCAAGCTAGTTCCATGCTTATTTGTGAATGCAAATCCTTTGTCTCACATTTCCTCACACACTCAGGACATGCCAGGCAAATGTTCAAGCTGCCTTCCTACCTGAAGGGATACTCAAATCTTACCATTTCTTGTAGTCTGCATGGGTCAACTCCCTTCATCCCCAAGGCCTGAAACAAGAAGAGTTCACTGACTTGCACACCTGAACAGTCTCACACAAACACATGCTAACTCAATCATGCACACATGCATGCTCATGCTGAGATTCACACAGGCTCACTGATACATGTATACACATGCTTATGCTAAGATTCACATTCCTTCACTACTACCCTTAAAAAAATTGCCAAGCAGATTTTCTACTAATATTTACTATGGTCCTTTGTCACACACAAGCTCATATTTACTGACTCACACACACAAGCTGACATACACGCATGCTTACTCTGATTCTCACACATGCTCACTGATGTACACATAGTCATACTCATACTGAGTCATACTAACACACTTTCGCACATGGTGACACACATGTACACACACTCACATAAGTGGAAAAAAAGTTTCAACTTACTTTGATGGTTAGGGAAGGATCCAGGCAGTGGCCAAGGCCCCAGAAGAACAGCTCTGGGTAGGAGGCCTGTTAATTGCTCTGGGAGAGTTAGAGGAGGTGTTCCTTGGCCTGACAGACTGGGTGGGCTGCAAGGCCCTGATGTTGTTTTTTAAATAACTAGTTTTGAGGAGAGAAATCCAAGATGGCTCCCTGACTGGAAGCAAACGCTGCCTGCTCCTGCAATTTCCTGCAGAATTTATGCCCCAAAAGAGAAAGGGGAAAGTCAGGATATACCCACCTGAATCCCAGCTTTCCCGCAGGCCAGTGGAATATTTCGCAGTTTACTTCGACCATATTGACGATGAGGGAATTGAGCCCCACGGAAGGGACGGAGAGAGAGGAGTTCCATCGCCGCCTGGGGAGATTTTGTTGACCCCTCCAGAGCCGCGATCACAGCCGCGAACATCTCCTCCTAGTAATGCCGAGCAAGCAGAGTCACCGGTGAGTGATGTCATCGTGTCAACATTGACGGGTGGGCTGCTCGACACTGCAACAGATCGGGAGAAGCATTCACCTACCTCCATGCACCCAGAGGAATTGGCGAGGAAGGCACAGGAAAGTGGAGGAATATCCACGCAGATATTGGCATCAGGAGTTAGAAGTGGAGGTAGGAGGAAGCCTTTTTTTAAAGCTCCTTGAGGAGGTTAAAAAAACCGGTGGTTGTGACTAGACTCCCTGTGGGATCTGATTGTGGGGATGGCTAATGTGTTCAATGAGCAGGCCCAGCGAATGAAACTGCCTTCTTGAAAATGGTCTCTGTCGAAAAGCATTGTAAAATTGAGAAATGAAGAACAAACGAGCACTACTGGATGTTAAAATTGATTTAAAAATGGTTGACTGACTCACAAACGCTGTATGTTATGAAGGAACAGATGTCTTCGACGCGCAGATTGGAAACTGGAAAAATTACTTAAGACAATTGAATTTGAGATTATTAAATTCCCTAAGTAGTTGGAGAAATTTCATTAATAACCTTTAAAGATATCTTAGGGAAATATTAAAAATTCTCAAAGACCAGATACTGGCAGTGAAAAAGATATTATATCTACAACAGAGACAGAGAACGTTTCAGATATCACCAGTAGGTGATCTGAGGAATTTCAGTAATTTATCTGAATACTTGGAAAGTTCAGGTTCTGAAATAGCCGAAAGAACTGTTCTTTTTGTCTCATTGTTTTCTGAATATGACAAAGCCCTAATAATGAAAAGTTACTTTAAATATATTAATGTTTAGAGATGTGAATCGGAACCGGAATCGGTTCGGATTCCGGTTCCGATTCACATGTGGTTTTTTTTTTCATCGGGCCCAATCGAGGTTTTGTTTATCGGCTGCGCCCGAGCCAATAAACAAAAAACCCACCCCGACCCTTTAAAACTAATCCCTTTGCTTCCCCCACCCCCCCGACCCCCCCAAAAACATTTTACAGGTACCTGGTGGTCCAGTGGGGGTCCCGGGAGCGATCTCCCACTCTCAGGCTGTAGGCTGCCACTAATAAAAATGGCGCCGATGGCCTTTGCCCTTACCATGTGACAGGGTATCCGTGCCATTGGCCGGCCCCTGTCACATGGAGGGAGCACTGGATGGCCGGCGCCATCTCTGGCAGGCGTAACTTGCTCTCGCCGGCCAGCTGCTGGCGCGTGATCCTCCAGCATGGCCACCGTGCCAGAGGCCTCAGTCCTGCACCTGGATGCCCCGGGACCAGTGCCCCACCCACGCCCCTGCCCCCTTCCCGCCTTTTTTTCAAAGCTCCGGGCCATACACGCATCTTGGGGTTTGCACGCATCACCGAGCCTATGCAAAATAGGCTCGGCGTGCACAGGGAAACCTTCTCGGGGTTATGCGCGTAAGTCACGCACGTAACCCTTTGAAAATCTGCCCCAAAGGGAATGATATGGTTTTCAGGTGAGCTTCCATTAGCTTTATATTTCAATTTGTTTTAAGATCTCCTCATTATTTCTGATTCTCTCCCCAAATAAATTCCTGGAAATAGAATAAGAGTATATTTTACTTCATGCTTTTGTGAATTATTTTAAAATAACACATTTCTTATATGTAATCTCTTAAGTTTCAAAGCAAAGTAATCTTTAAATGATGATAAATAAAAAATTAAAACAAAAAACTAGTTTTGCTACAGAGAACAGAAAAGCCTCACAGCAGAAGCAGAGAGAAAAGCAGCAGAGCCGGGGAATGGAGTGGGGCTGGGGTATGGGCGCGACCACGTCAGAGCTGTTGCTGAAAGGGAGGCCGTACGAGAGAGCTTGTCCTGTGAAAGGACTCGCTGAAGGTACGGAGGAGTGGCTGCCACTGAAACGGGCCAAGAGAAACAGGGGTGGCTCAAGATAATCTGCTGCCCAAGGCGAGAGAGAAGATGGTGTCACCCCCCCCCCCCCCAAGGTGCAGCATAGATCAGATTACTGAGTGGGCCAGGGGAAGGGGTCCCCCCATGGAGTGTGCCCTTTTTGTGATTTAAATATGCTGGGGAAGGGGAGATAGCAAGGGTCAGGTTTTCCCAGATAAAGGGCCAGTGATAATATTTATAGAGAGCTGGTAAATCTACCCTACCAACTGCCGCGCTCTCAAGGGCAGATGCAAGGGTATTAGGAGCCCTAAGCAAATCTTATAACCCTGTGCCACTACACCCCTCCACCACCCCCCCCCCCCCCAAATTTAAATTATGCTTTTATTTTAAAATGTCATATTAACCACTTCCCCAACCCAAAAAGGGGCATGCAAAGTACACTCTTCTGGGATAAAATATCACTTATAATATGTATATTATAATATGTATATTGTATTTTTGTGCACTGCAGATAACCCTGCAAAAAATACACTTGGAACCCATATGGTATTAAGCCTACTGGAAAGCGTGCTGGATGTAGGCTAGACCCTCAGATAGCCATGAGAAAACGTAATTACGATTACAATATTATAAACCTCCCATAATAAAATAGCACTAAATGCCAGAACTCAAACAGTAACAACTCTACCTATGAAAAGGCAACACAAAAATATTACAACAGGTCCTATAACACTAATTCACCACCTATTAGGAAAACAGAAAAAGCAGGCTGCTATAGATCTACACAGAAACTACACACTAGCAGATTACCTCACCCTAGTCACAATTGTAGAACACAAATAGACCCTCACCAAATACAATAAACTGACTATAAAATATAAATAGAAACAGGCAGACAAAATTGAACTGGAAACCACAAGCCAGAATATTTATGCAATGCAACTATTCCTTGTTAAACATCAATGCAATCAAGAAATATAAAACATCAACCATACCAATAAAAAGAATAAATGTGTCAGATCAGTTGAAGAACAGTAAATATCCAATAATAAAAAATGCATACAAAAACATTTTAAAAATTATACAAACACCAATAAAATATTTCAAAACAGCAGACACATCAATGACATCCAATTATGTAAAACTAATAGGGCTGAAAAAAAAATCCTTCGCTTTCCATACCTGGGAACTTTGACTTCCAGCCTCCTGGAGATTCTTCTGGATTAGTGGAGGAGATAGAGAGGGATGAGGAAGGTGCATAAATGCTATCCTCTCTCTTTCTCATACACACGATGTAACACATGTTAATTCTCTCTCTCCCACACACTCTAACACACACATTCATTCTCACGCATGTGCTTATTTACTGATTCTCTCTCATACACACGCACAAGCTCTCACACACTAGGTGGTTCTCTCTCTGTCACATAGACACACACACACACGTAGGCACTGTCTCAAACTCAGAGGCTGTCTCTTCTCCATCACACACAAACACAGGTGTTCTCTTATACTCAGCCATGCTCGCTCCTTCACACACGCAAGCACTTTCTCATGCTCAGTGGCTCTTTCTCCCTTATGTTCAGTGGCTCCTTCTCCCTCACAAGCACAATCACTTTCTCACACTCAGTAGCTCTCCCTCTCTCCACACACACACACACACACACACACACACACACACACACACTGAAGCTGCGCAGTGGGGCAGTGTCATTCAGGCTGGGCTGATGAGGGTCTTGATTTGTTCCTGAGCCGCATCACTGACGATGCTGCAAGGGGAGGGGCTGCGTCACTCTTAAGTTGCACTGCAGGAAGGGTAGACCACATCACTGAAGTTGAGCTGGGGGGGGGGGGAGGGGCTAAAGCTGTGCCGAGTTTCTTCTTTTGCTACTGTGCCAAAGATGCGCCATGAGGGGAAAAGGCCACGTCACTCTAAAATGCGATGTGTGAGAGGTGGACGAAGTCACTGAAGATACGCCATGGGGGTGGCATGCTGTTGTGGACACTTTCTTCTGCCGGGGGGTTTGGGAACCCTGCGGGTGCTATAGAGAAGATGTGCCACCAGCCTGAGGATTCTTCTGTCTGCAGGGCCTGGGATCCCTGTGGCTAATTTGTTGAAGTTGTGCCGCTGGAGCCACTTTTTGCTGCCTCAAAATGTTGCTGCATGAGGCCGCTGCCTCATGATAGAACCATCCGTGAAAAGAAGCGACCGCAGAATATTAGCTGCAAGCATGATGCAGGGTCTGAGATGATATCAGAGGCATGGCAAGGCTTTATTGCTACTAGAGGCAGGATTTTATTTCTCTGCCTGCCATCCTAAGCATAGGCCTAGTGTGTTTAGTGACAAATCCAGGCCTGGGCTTACTTGTGTACATTTGAAAGTACTGTGGGCCAAAGGGAAATAGCACTGAGAATAGCTGGCCTACCCTATTCTTTACCATGCACATGCAAAGAAATATTTTCCTATTATTAGCATTCTTACCCAATTTGGGTCATTCTAGAACCATTTTTGTGTTGTCTTCTATGCTATAATACCATGTACTTGTTATTGTGGAAAATGTTTAACACGTACCTGTGAAAATTTAGTCCATCACAAATTAAGTGCCATTTTGGCATGCACATCTATTTAATGACACAACTGTTAAAATAGGTTTAATGCATATATTAATGAATAGAGTCCCCCCCTCCCCCCGTGTGTATAGAATTTAAGGATAGATTTGCCATTTGAAAATATTTAATTATAATATACAGCTTCTTAAGAACTGGCAACTGTATGCATGAATTTGCATAGCAAGTACAATATGCAGAATGCAAAGAACAGAATGAGGTCACTGCAGCTTGAGAAAGGTTCTGTATCCATCGGTTCTTACCTTTTGTAGGTACTTTGCACAATTATAATGCCTTTAAAATAATTCACGTTTTTTTAATAATTACTTTTGTTACTATATCTTTCGAAAACAAAACAATGTTTGAATGTCTACAAAAATTTGATGTTTGAAGATCTGACATAATAGCTAGCATTGCTTAGCAACAGGGAGCTTAGGTTACTGCTTTCGTTCTTGACAAACAGCTGCTTTAACTTTCTGATGCATCAAACCAATTTGTGGAGAATTAATATATTAGATATACCCAGCTAGCTCATTTTTCTGCTGTCAGTTTTGCCTTGATTAATGACAGTAAAGTCTGTTGAACTCCATTCCAAGTGACACCTCTGGTATTACTTAATGTTTAGATTATTTTTGGCTGCTATCATTAATTATATGAAAAAAAAATTTCCATGTTAGTCAATCAGATTGCCACTTATGGGTCCTTATTTTACTTGTTAAAGTAAACTTTCAGCCAGTCAGAAATCAATTACCATGTGAAAAATATGAATTTCAGGTTTGACTTTGGCCAGTCATAGAGCAGCTATGAAAGGTGAGCAAAGAGAACTAGATATGATTGAAACTCGTAATTACAATTCAAATAAAAGAAAATGTTTTTTGAAAAGTTGCCCATCAACTGGCTAAAACTCTGTTGGGTTATAATCCAATGGACTATAATTTTTAAATTACTGGTTAAAGTCTATGTTATATTTCTGAAGCAAAATTGCTTGAGGTGAGCAGATTTCAGAATAGCTGTTTGGTTTAAAGCCAGTTGGTTTGTTGTTTTAAATCATTTCACTTAATAGCAATAATGCCAAAGATATTGCAGAATACTCTCTGGTGTGGTCAATACATGTCTGTTTCATTTCACTATTTACGGACCAATAATCAAAGTTTTTTAGGTAGATAAATATATGGAGGTCCATATTCAGCAAGCTGGTTAGTTGACAAGCTATCAGGCTATATTTAACAAAATAACTTATTTTATTTTATTTTTATTTATTTAAAAACATTTATATACCGTTTTTTAAAAATAGATTTTTGTCAAAACGGTTTACAAGGATAAAATAAAACATAAAACTAGTCAAAATAAAAATGAATTTTAAATATACATAAAATAATCAATGGCTAGTCAGAGTGCTAGCATTAGAGGCCTTTTATAAATAAGAGAGTTTGATGCCATGGGGCTTATTGTTTCTGGGGAAATGGGTAAGGTGGGAATAATAGGAAATAAGAGGTTATATTGATATTGCAGGGGGGGAGGGGAGAGTATGTCAACTAGAGAGATGTACAAAATGAAGATTGTGGAGGGTGTAAGTGACTTTGTAATGTAGGTTGGGTATTGGTAGCAGTTTAATGAGATGAGGTATTGAATGAAAAAGGTGGGTTTTGAGAGATTTTTTAAAGTGAGAGGGGTTAGTTATTGAACGTAGAGGATTTGGTAAGGAATTCCAAAGTATTGGTCCAGCTTTTGAAAAGGCTCTCTTTCTGGTGAGATCTAATCTGGCTTGTTTGGGTGAGGGGATATCTAGTAAATTTTGGTTGAGTGATCTTAAGTGTCGTGTCGGTTTATAAATCCGTAATAGTGAACAGAGCCAGGTGGATGTATGATTATGAATTAAGCTATGAATAATGGAGAGGATTTTGTATTTTATTCTGAACTTTATGGGTAGCCAATGTAAGGATTGTAAAATAGGAGTAATATGATGGCATGGAGAGGTTCTGGTTAATATCCGGGCTGCGGTGTTTTGAATCAGTTGGAGTGGATAGAGTGAGGAGTCTGGTAATCCTAAATAAAGAGCGTTGCAGTAGTCTAGACCAGAAAAGATTAAAGATTGAAGGATGGTTCTGTAATCTCGGTGAAAGAGTAGAGGACGGAGATGTTTTAGAAGTCGTAACTTGTAGAAAGATGTTTTTGTAAGTGAGGAGATATGTTGTTTTAAAGAAAGGTCTGAATGTATGTTTACACCAAGGCTTGTGGCAGAACACGCTATAGGGATAGTAATATTATTAATTGTCAGATGTGATGGTGGACCTAATGGGGAATCGGAAATGGAGGATAAATGTATAAGTTCGGTTTTTGAAGGGTTTAGCTTTAGTCGATTATGGGAAAGCCAGGAGTTAATAGTGGATAGGTAAAGGGAGACCAAGGATAGGGTGGCTGACCATGATGTTTTATATGGAACAAAAAATTGAATGTCGTCTGCATATATTTTGAATTGTAGATTAAGAGAAGATAGAATATTGCATAAAGGAAGAAGATATATGTTGAATAGAATGGGACAGAGAGATGAACCTTGAGGGACGCCGGAGTTAATGATGTAGGGAGAGGAATGTAGTTGATTGTAGTTAACTTGCTGGGGTCGATTGGAGAGGAATGATGAGAACCAATTCAAGACTGTACCTGTGATGCCTATGGTTTTGAGACCTGAAATAAGAATCTGATGATTGACGGTGTCGAATGCTGCTGATATATCTAAGAAGACTATGATGTAATCTGTGTATGAATCAAATGCACGGAAAAATGTGTCGAAGGAGGATAAGAGAAGTGTTTCTGTGGAATGACCTTTTCTAAATCCGTGTTTATTGACATGAAGGATATTGTATTCAGTTAGGAAGTCGGTTAACTAATGGAGTACTACGGATTCTATTAGTTTAGCCAGGGAAGTAAGGGTGGCAATGGGTCTGTAGTTATTGAGATCAGATGTATCTTTTGCTTTTGCTTTTAAAATTGGTAATATGGAAGTCTTTTTCAAGATATGAGGGAATTCACCTGATTCTAGAGATTGGTTAAGCACTTTGGTTTCAAAGTGTTTGGCGATTTTATTACAGAACTTGTTCCATATTATCAGCTGGATAAATGTTTCGCTGAAAATACTTGCTTAAAGTTATCCATCTACATGTATCAGGATAACTTAAAAACAACTGGTTTATTAGGGGGTTCTATAATGAGGGAGGATGAGGCAACCATTCAGGTGGCAAAAACTTTTGGGTGGAAGCAAATGTCCCCCCAAAATACCCCCTATGGCAGAGTCTCTCTCTGCAGGCAGGAAATCTGTGATCTGGGCATTCCAGAAGATGTGCTGGCATGTGGTGGGAAGACCCTGCAGAAGGGGCATTCTGGCGAATCACCTCTCCTGCCAGCTGTAGGAAGTAGCTCATGGTGGGAGTCCACCTCAATGATGTTCTCCACTCCCCACCGGCAGTAGGAACAAGCCTAACGGCAGTGGTATTCTAAATGACAAACCGGTGGGGGTTCCCATGCCCCCCCCCCAAACAGTAGGAAGGACACTGTAATGGCAGTGGCTCAACTCTATGATGAGCTGGTGGGGTTCCCACTAGGGGTGGGCATTTATTTGCAACAAAATAGGAAATAACAATGATATTTCCTATTTTTGTTGCTTTTTTGGAATTAAAAAAAATAGGAAAAAGCACATTTTGTGTTGTTTTTATCATTTTTTGGGAGGAGGAAAAAAAAAAGCAAATTAAAAAACAAAAGTACCCACCCCAACCATTTATTTCAATTTTGAGCCCCCCCCCCCACACACAATATCTGACCTGCCCCCCCACCCTCCCAAACACCTCCCCCAGGATTCATCAAAAATGCCTGGTGATCTAGTGGGGTCCTGGGAATGACCTCCCGCTCCTGGGTCAGAGGCTGCCATTAGTCCAAATGTCTCTAGCCACCCTTTGCCTTTACCTTATGACAGGGGCTATCAGTACCATTGGGCAGCCACTGTCACATGGGAGGGACAATGGGCAGCCTGCACGTTTTTTTCAAAATGATGTCATCCAGTCTTTTGCCCCTATCATGTAATGTGGCTACCCAATGGCACCTGTAGCCCCTGTCACAAGACAGAGCAAAGGGCGGCAAGTGCCTTTTTGACTAATGGCAATCACCAAGCCGGGAGTGGGAGGTTGCTCCTGGGCCCCCTGCTAGACCACTAAGGGGCTGATTTTAAACTGTACGTGCGTGGCCTACATTTGTGCGCGCTACCCGGCGCGCATAAATGTACGCCCGATTTTATAACATGCTCGTGCAGCCGCGCGCATGTTATAAAATCAGGGGTCGGCATGCGCAAGGGGGTGCACACTAGTGCACCTTGCGCACACCGAGCCCTTGGGGAGACCAGCTGGCTTTCCTCGTTCCCTCCCCCCTCCAACTTCCCCTCCCTTCCCCTACCTGTCCCACCCCCCAGCCCGAAAAAAAAATAAAATCCTTCTGGATTTACGCGCATAGGGCTTTTAAAATCTACCCCTAAGTGTTTTTGGTGTGCTCTGGGGGGGTTGGAAGGGTAGGCTAGGTTAGGGGGGGTCAGCTAGAGGGGAGGGGCTCAATATTGAAATAAATGGGAAGGGTTGGAAAAAATTATGTGTTGTTTTTTTAACTGAAATGGGTGAAAGGAAAGAAAAGAAACAATTCAGGGGTGGACCCAAAATGTCCCACCCTGGAACAAAAATGAAAAATAAATTAAATGTTTTCACACTACGACCTCTAGTTCCCTCTCTCCACCAGCAGTAGAAAGGCCCCATAGCAGTGATGTTGCTGCAGATGATGTGCTGGCAGGGTTCCCATTCTCCACCAGCAGTATGACCCAGCAGCAATAAGAAGATCTGTGGTGGAAGGGAAATGGATGGTGGGAAGGAGTGAAAGAGAAGGATGGTGTGAGTGACACAGGGAAAGGGAGGGAGTATGAGAGGGATGCTTGTGAGAGAGCAGGTATACCTGTGTGTTGTAAGAGAGCCTGTATGTGTGTGAGAGAGGGTATGTGAGAGCCTGTGTGTGTGTGAGAGAGGGTATGTGAGAGCCTGATTGCATGTGTGTGAGAGAAGGGTATATGAGAATGTCAGTATATATGTGTGAGTATGTACTTTGTGTGAGAGAGATCCTTTACAGGCTGTGTTACAATGATTGCATCATATCAACAGCATGGGCAGGACAGTTTTTCAAAGGATTTCACCTGGTAATTAGTAGTTATCTGTATAGATTGTCTTGGTTGAAGATTGTCATCCTCACAGTGGGTAAAAGAAAACCTATGCCGGTATATGTGGTTGAGAGAGACAGCCAGTAGGAGTATATGTGTGTGTATGTAAGAGAGAGCTGGTATGCCTGTGTGTGTGTGTGTGTGTGAGAGAGAAAGGGAGGGGGGGGGGGTGGCATGCATGCATGCATGTGAGAGAGCCTTTATGTATGTGTGAGTATGTGTATGAAAGAGAGACCCTATCTTACTCTCTCTCTGTGTGAGACAGCCTGTATATGAGTGTGTGTGTGAGAGAGAGCTTGTGTACATGTCAGTGCAAGTGTTGGTGAAAACTTGTGTGTAGGTGTGCATGTGTGAGGGACAGAGAAAGTCTTTCTATATGTGAGAGAGGGAATGTGTATGTGTGTTTGTGTGAAAGAGATGATAACGTTTGTGTGGCACCCCTCCCCCAATCCATGACAGTCTCAGAGTGACTGGAAATCAAAAGATCCTAGGTATGGAGAGCAAGGAATTTTTTATTCTTTTTAGTTTCAATTCTTGGAATGTATTTGATGTCAATTATTTTGAAATATTTGTATTGGTTTTTGAGAACTTTTTAACCATTTAATTATTGAAAGATGTTCTGTTTATCAGCTGTTTTGAAATACATATTCTTTCTGTTAGTATAGTTATACTATTATGATTGGTATGTTATATTTCTAGATTTTATTATTTTTATGAGGAATGATGGTGTTTTTGTTTTTTCCATTATTGCATTGCATAAAGATTCTGGCTTCTTGCAGTTTTCAGTTCAGTTTTTGTCTGCACATTTCTGTTTCTATATTATGTTCACTTTATTCTGTATTTGGTAAGGTCTGTCAGTGTTCTGCATGTGTGACGGAGGTGAGGTATTCTGCTGACATGCAGTTTCTGTATAGGAATCTTTAGCACCCTGGCTGGTTCTGTTTTCCTAATACGAGGTGTATTGATGTTTTAGGGCCTGGTATAATATTTGCAGTCTTGCTTTTTCCTAGGTAGGGTTGTTATTGTTTGAGTGCTGGCATTTAATGTATTGTAATTGTAATTCAGTTTACTCATGGCTTTCTGAGGGTCATATCGAAAACACTTTACAATAAGACTAATACCATATGGGTTCCAAGTGGATTTTTTGCAGAATTTTCTGGTTGGCATCATTGTGATGGTATATAACTTACTTAGCGACGGTATAGAAAAGACTTTAAATAAAATAAATAAATAAATAGCAGTGTATTGAAAAATAATGTTGTTGTGATATTTTTACCTCAGAAGACTATAAATGTTCTTTTTCATGTAAAATCTTAGAAATGTACAATTTTTAATTGTGGGTAGTGAGGGCTGGGAAGGAGGGGGTGCCAGGCTGCATAGTTTATCTTGAGCACCTAATATCCTTGCACCAATCTGAAGAGAACTCACCATTCCATTAACCCATCTCCTACGCCTCCGGGGAGTAAATGCTGGAGAAATATGCGAGGTAGGCTGTAGGGTTCCTGGGAGTGTGACAAACTTGCCAACTTCCTCGACATGTTAACACTGGCACAGTCCTCGGGGAACTCTCGACTTGTGCTTTCTCCCTTCTGCGGCATTTGAAATCACTGAAGGGGCCAGCCTCCAAGGGCACCCACCTCCTTGGCCCTCACTGATTTCAACTGTGTTGAGCCTTGGGGAGAAACGTTGGCACCATCTCATCCTTTGCCTCGGGGTGCAGATTGCCTTGTGCCACCTCTGCTTCTTTGGGCTTCAAATTCGTTGGGACCAGCTTCGTTTGGGCTATGGCCCCATGAGTCTTCATTCGCAATTTCCCAGGTGGTTTTCCTTTCTCTGTATTACTTATTCATATTCACATTTACAGGTGAATGTATTAACAGATACAGTGACAGAAATTAAATAGCATCTCAAAATATTAAGCCAGAAAATGAAACCCCTGAATATTACAGTTTAAATCTTCAAAAAGAGCAAAGAAACAAAAGGGAAATATACATAGCTCTACAATATGCTAACAGCTGGCCAATTCTAATACATAAATATATTGAAAAACCCATATATGGGAAAAAAAACCCCATCCCAATTACGTCTCTTCTGAACTGAGACAGATAAACGTCTATCTCGGAGCCATCAACCAATTACTATGCCATATGAAATTAGCCCTAAATATGGAAAAAATGGAAATGACTGTCCTTGACAGAAAAGTAAAAGATAGCTTCACTAGTACAAACAATACCCTTTTATTACCCAATAATATTAAACTAGTATTATCTGAATCAGTCAAAGACTTAGGAATTACCATCGATTGTCAGCTAAATTTTAAAAAACATATTTCTCTTAAATTACAAGAAGGATATTATAAATTGCTGGTGTTGCCAAAGTTGAAACCGCTTTTAGATGTTAATGATTTCCGATTGGTGCTGCAAGCGTTGATATTTTCATCCTTAGACTATTGTAATTCCCTTCTCTTAGGCCTTCCACAATCTACTTTGCGCCCTTTACAGGTGCTTCGGAACTCTGCAGCAAGGGTTTTAACAAATTGTAAAAAACGTGAACACATCACCCCTGATTTAATCAATCTGCATTGGCTGCCAATAACTCAAAGAATACAGTACAAAACTTGTATACTACACAAAGCGATTTATGGACAAAAAACAGACTGGCTGAATTTCCTAATCCGGTTACATGTCCCGCAGAGATCCTTGAGACTGGCGAATAAAGGACTGCTTCAAATTCCATCTGTGAACTCTGCCCGTCTTATACTAATCCGAGAGAGATCCATTTCAATTGCAGGTCCCTGCATTTGGAACACTATGCCTGTGGCATTGCGTTTAGAGTCAGAGTTTAAAGCTTTTAAAAAAGCTCTAAAAACATGGCTTTTCGAACAGGCTTATATTGATTATCTTTAAAAAAAAAGGACTAATTGGTTTAAAGAAACATTATTTTATCTTTGTTTTATGTTCGTTTATTAATAATTGATTAACGATGTTATTTTTAATCATATTCTACTGTACCTTTAGATATTTTAGTGTGATTTTATGATTTTGTAACATGTAAACCGTTGTGATGTATATTATGAACGACTGTATACAAGAAGCTTTAAATAAATAAATAAATAAATAAATAAAAAAGATATTGAGATGGGCAGATGGGTCTGAGTCTCTGGCTGCCCTGAATAACATGGGTGTCAGGCCATGCCTCGAGCTGCCCTAGAAATGAAGGGGCTGGGAAGGGATTGTGTTGGAACATTTGGTACATTGGTAGGGGGATTACAGCTGTTTTAAATGAGGCACTACTTAGCCTGAGCATCTGGTTGGCTGAATGCTGCAGGGCATCACGGAAATATTGGAGGACTCAGCAGTCAATAAAGAGCTAGTGCAAGTGTTTTCCCTGTCTCTTTCTTGGCCTGTGACTCTAGCTGCATTCCTCACACCCTCCTCTTAGATGATCTCTCTTAATATTTTCCTGAGGGTTAGGGTTGCCACAGCAGTTCACTACAGGGGTTTGCAAGTGGCCTGAACCTGGTTTAATCTCTAGAAAGGGCGCTGACAGGATAATTGGGATGAGTTGGCTGATCGGCAACAAATGCATTACATTGCAGAGTTGGCTCCTTGCTGGGCTGTGGCTGAGGTGGTGCTCTGAGAAGCAGCATGGAGCTACCTGTGTCAGGTAGCCTGGGGGTGTGCACATCTAGCTGGATTGTGGCAGATGCTCACCAAGGCTTTCTATAATATTGTGTGTTGTGGCTCAGGCTGATTGATGTTTTGTATTCTGGAAAAAAAAAGCTGCTGCCTGTTCCCAAGCAATTGATGTCTGTGTTTTATTGAGTACAATGTGCCTTGAGAGAGGAGCACTTGCAGGGAGAGGTAACAGTCCTGGATTCCCATGGTATGAATGTGAGAAAACGTTGGTTGAAACTTTTTAGAAATAAAATGTGAAAGTTTATGCGGGTTCCAAAATAAATAAATCTACTCCATCTGACTGAATCTTGCACTTAGCGGAGTACTTGAGGGAAAACAGAGTACTTGGTCTATTAACCTCCAGACGCAGTGCCAAACTCTTCTTTTTTAATTTGTGTTAAATGAGAGATGTCTAAATTTAATTTTCATAACAATTTTTTGCTAAATTGTGAAATAAAGAATAAACATAGAACCTAATTCCTATTGGGTTCCAAGAATAAATAAATCAACAGTCACAGTTTCAGTTGCTGATTTTATAGAAGTTTCAAGCTCCTTAATGATAATAGGTTAACAGAATGAGAGGAACGTAAAGAATTAAGTTAATAAGCCTTGGCAGTGAATGGAATATCTTTCTTATAATTCTTAAGCAACTCAAGCCCAGAGATCATTTAGTTCTTTGAAAAGTTCACAGCCCTTAGGGTCCTCATTTTAAGAGAATTTTAAATAGTTTCCAACTTCCTAGTTGTATCAAATCTGTCTTTAATTGCAACTGCTCTGAATTCCTGCAGTTTTTCTACTGTAATTTCTTAAGAAGTCAGTTTATCAGAAACTGTCGCCATAGATTCTTAGGATGAGATGTATTAAGCTTTTTCCCAAATACAGAAGATGGGAAAAAAACACCTTAGGAAATCAGGCTTTTAGTGTGCATTAACTCCAGAGTCCCTACTTTTTCCAAGAATCCTAATATCAGTGAACAGGGTTTTCAAATCCAAAATTACATGCCATAAAGTTTTTATAAGAACCTGTGCAGGAGGAAAACTGACCTCTAAGAAAAGGAATGCTTGACAGTGTTTTGTTGCTGGACAAAAATAATTGGGAGAGGATGATAGGTGGCAAGCTAAGAGCTAGATTCATCAAACTATTGCATGCAATAGGAAGAGAGGTGTGTTTTTTCATAATAGCCTGTTTATCATAATGGGCCTCATTTTCCAATAGGGATGTGAATCGTTTTAGGATGATTAAAATTATCGTCCGATAATTTTAATATCGTCTTAAACCGTTATGGAACACAATACAATACAGATTCTAACGATTTATCGTTATAAATCGTTAGAATCGTGAGCCGGCACACTAAAACCCCCTAAAACCCACCCCCGACCCTTTAAATTAAATCCCCCACCCTCCCGAACCCCCCCCAATAACTTAAATAACCTGTGGGTCCAGTGGCGGTCCAGAACGGCAGCGGTCCGGAACGAGCTCCTGCTCCTGAATCTTGTCGTCTTCAGCCAGCGCCATTTTCCAAAATGGCGCCGAAAAATGGCGGCGGCCATAGACGAAAAAGATTGGACGGCAGGAGGTCCTTCCGGACCCCCGCTGGACTTTTGGCAAGTCTCGTGGGGGTCAGGAGGCCCCCCACAAGCTGGCCAAAAGTTCCTGGAGGTCCAGCGGGGGTCAGGGAGCGATTTCCCGCCGCGAATCGTTTTCGTACGGAAAATGGCGCCGGCCATACGCGTATGGCCGGTGCCATTTTCCGTATGGAAAATGGCGCCGGCAGGAGATCGACTGCAGGAGGTCGTTCAGCGAGGGTTCCGGCGCCTCGCTGAACGACCTCCTGCAGTCGATTTCCTGCCGGCGCCATTTTCCATACGGAAAATGGCGCCGGCCATACGCGTATGGCCGGCGCCATTTTCCGTACGAAAACGATTCGCGGCGGGAAATCGCTCCCTGACCCCCGCTGGACCTCCAGGAACTTTTGGCCAGCTTGTGGGGGGCCTCCTGACCCCCACGAGACTTGCCAAAAGTCCAGCGGGGGTCCGGAAGGACCTCCTGCCGTCCAATCTTTTTCGTCTATGGCCGCCGCCATTTTTCGGCGCCATTTTGGAAAATGGCGCCGGCTGAAGACGACAAGATTCAGGAGCAGGAGCCCGTTCCGGACCGCTGCCGTTCCGGACCGCCGCTGGACCCGCAGGTTATTTAAGTTATTTGGGGGGGGTTCGGGAGGGTGGGGGATTTAATTTAAAGGGTCGGGGGTGGGTTTTAGGGGGTTTTAATGTGCCGGTTTTTCGATTTTTCGATTTTTAACGACCCGCAGGTTATTTAAGTTATTTGGGGGGGGTTCGGGAGGGTGGGGGATTTAATTTAAAGGGTCGGGGGTGGGTTTTAGGGGGTTTTAATGTGCCGGTTTTTCGATTTTTCCATTTTTCGATTTTTAACGATTTTTAACGATTTTTCACGATATTTTACCCCCCCAAACGGCAACAATACGATTCCCTCCCCCTCCCAGCCGAAATCGATCGTTAAGACGATCGAGGACACGATTCACATCCCTATTTTCCAATATCGCACGGGATACCAAAAAGTAGTGTTACCTTAATAAGCATGTGTATTGCAAATTGTGATAACAGCTATGCAACACACTCTTAACCCAATTTGGGCTACATTGCCAGACAGCCTGTTTGAGAGAGAGAGAGCGATAAACAAAATAAGGGACCACAAAATAGAACCAGAAACATGCAGACGTTGAACAAAAACTGATGTGGAAACTTCAAGAAGCCAGAGTCTGTGAACACAGTGTAGTACAGAGAAAGAGAAAGAAAAATGCACTTTCTCCAGTACTTTGCAAGGTACTAGAAGAAATTAATATTTTCCAGAGCTGATATATTCCAGTCTCTAAAAACTGTAAATAAAATCTTTTTCTATGCTTGGCATTTATTTTCAATAACTGGGTTGCTTTTGGTCTCTCTTCCAGGAATTCCTCCCATTTTTCCTCCCATTTTTCATTCATTCTGTCTTCTCCTGCCATCGACCCGTCCTTCGCTCCATGTCTCTGACATTACCTTTCACTTTCACCTTTTTTTGCCATGTCTCTCCACACAGATTAATTTTGTCCCTTATTCTTCCCTTCTCTCATTCTCCAGTCTGGTCTCCCATCTCTCATTGCCATACTAGCTTTCCTCCTCCTACTCTGCCCTCTCTCTCCTTCCCCAGCTTCCTTTTCCCGTCTTTTATCCACACTCACTAGTCCTCCATTACCACCCTCGTTCCTTATTCCTTCCCCAGCACTTAATCTACTTTCTTCACGTGCTCTCTCTCTCTCTTTTAATGTAACTCATCCCTGTTTGGCATCCAAATCCTTTCACCTCCCTCGCCCCACCACGTTTGTACACACTCTCATCTCTCTCACAGACCTGTCTCATTCCATTTCCTCTCAACCCCTTCCCAGCCCTTCACACATTCCTTCCTCTCTCCAGATGCTCCTTTCACCTTCTCACCCTCTCCTAATCTCTCTCCAGTTGCTACTTTCTCCTCAAAGCCTCTGCCTTTTCTCACTCCCTCCATCCTGAGCCTTTCCTCAGATGCTCTCACCCCTTCTCTCTCTCCCTCCCTCCCTCCAGAGTGTATTACCCCCTTCTCTCACTATGTTAGCTCTTCCCTCATCGCCTTCTTACCCCTTCTCACCCCTTCCTTCACTACCTCAGCTCTTTCCCTTCTCATCCCTTTCCTTTCTACATCAGCTCTCTCCCCATTCTCATCCCCTGTCCTTCCTCTCGAGGCTCTTCCTCTTTTCTCACCTGCTCCCTATGCCCATTCCCCCACCTTCTCATCCTGTCCCTCTCAATCTCTTCTCCCCCCTCCTCACCCCCTTTTCCAGGCTCTTCATTCTCTGAGTGCAGTCTGGGGCTCACCGAGCACAGCTGCTTCTGCTCTGCATTCCCCCTCCTCCACGTGCAAGCTGGCAGCAGAGCAGCATTTTAATGAAGTCATTTTCGGCTGTTGTTGGGCTCATCTCGCATTAGGAGCTGCAAGATCTCACTGCTCCTATAGCGAGACTGACCCCACAGAAGCAGGAAATGACTTCATTTAAACCCTGTTCCTGCTGCCAACTCATATGGAAAGGATCAGCATGTTGTGGTTCCACTTTGGATCAGGCAGGGCTTTGACTTATCCCCTGCCTGATCCAATGTCTAAAACTGGGGTACAAAAGAGTGGCATGTCTCCTTTTTGGGGTGGCATTTACCACCCCTTGCCACCCTGTGGCAATGCCTATTTTTTCAGCTTGAGATGCCTCAGAATTCAGAATAAAGTCCACAGCATGTTAAAAACACAGAGGAAGACCATACTGTACATGAAAACCCAGAAAGTGCTATTCCTCACAGCTGTGCCTTCTCTGTCTCTGATGCCAAATTTAGCAAAGAGGAGCCCTGGAACCACTGAAATCCAATGAAGGTTCTAAAGGTGGCAACAAGGATTCCTGCAATTAACCCTCCATATAGTGAGTTTCTGAAGTGGTACAAGGAACTGAGCCAGGAAAGACTGCTTATTTCAGTATAAGCTTCAGTCCTTTACTCTTGTATCATCAGTGTGGACAGTCATTTAGATTTAGCTAGATTTCCAGCCAAACCTAATTGAGTAGGTTTTCAGATGAAAATATTTCTAAATCTTGCTGATCAAAATGTGCCCAGCTAGATTTAGGCCTGTGTTCAGTTTATTGCGTAATTGAACTGGCTTGCACAGAAAATCAGGATTAACTGGCTAAGCTCCATCCCTCTGTCGACCCCATGCATCTGACCCCATACCTTTTTAACCTGTTTAATGTATGCATCTTGCACATCTAACTGATTATATTTAGATGGTTAGAGGGAGAAATGTGAAATCAGTTAGGGTTTAATCAGCTAACTTTCAAAGTTAGAAGGTTAAAACTTTCAAACATATACCTCCATTATATTAACATTAATGTTTCAGGAGAGAGAGAGAGGGTGGCCTATTGAATAGAGCAATGGGCTTTGAATCAGGAAACCTAGGTTTCAATCCCATTTCTATCACCAACATTTGTCATGGAAAATTCATTTTAATGACATCATTTCAGGCACTCAAATTTAAGATTTCTGGGGCAGGTGCTATTTGTCCCTTTATGTAACTTACTATACAGCAACCTGGTTTGGAGCACTATGAAAAAGGTCAAGTAAACCTGTACATTAATTTTTCTATGTATGAACTATGGTTCATTGGTAAATACAATTATACTTCTGGTAAGATAATCACTTTACTCTTAGAAAATATTGCTAGAGAAATTTGCTGAGCCATCTTGTTGTATGCAAGGATTTTAGGTTGCTAAGCTGGATGAAAATTATTAATGAATGGGAAGCCATATTGAGCTCACTAATTACTTCTATACATTTTCCTTCTCATATAATAGCTTTAAAGAGAAATCAATAAAGATATCAACCAAGTACATTAGTAAAAAAAAAATATATATGCTTAAATATAAAGCTGAACAATAGAAAACAAAAACCAGAAAACCATTAGACCAAGGAGGAAAACCTAAATAGGATTTTTATAAGTCTTTGGGGACAATTATATGTACTAGGATATACATACATTTGAAAAAATGGGCAAAACATAACAAATGTGCCCATATTTGCTTCATTCGTGGACCCAAGAAATAATTGGAGGGGGTCACACAAATGAAATGGATAATCATTGTCCCATTTGTTTTCTATACATTTCTTTGGATCATTGAAGTCTATGGCTGTATAATGCTGAGAAAAATATCAAGTGATAACTATAGCAACCAGCTCTTTCCTGTGCGACCTCATTGCCATTCAAATCTATTTCAGAGCCAAGATAGGACAGAGGAGAAGTTGGTAAGGTGACTAGCCAGAGGATGAATCATAGTGCAGCATCTTTATAACTAGCCTATAGTGGCTGTCTGTATGAAGTGATGATAACCCTCTCCCAAGAAGCTCTGTAATTTCTATCTAGTTTTTGGTGGAGAATGTCGTGCATTAGCTCATGCAGAGTATTTGAAATGCTTACAAACTTTGGGATTTGGCATTAGTAAAGGGCTGCTTTTGGTCTTCTCTGTGCTGCAGGGGTCTCACACAATCACTGTGCCAGAAAAAAGGTCTGTGCACTGTTGCTGAATTTATTTTTCTATTCACTGGGGGAAGATCCAGGTGGGAGATATTGTGATTAAAATATGGCAGTGCTAATTACTTTTATATGTCTGTATGAACACTAACGAAGTGAGCAGTGCATGCTCAGAGACTTAAAAGTCTTACCAGATTGCCAATCCTCTTTGCCTGGTAATGTTTAAATTTCTTGTGTGTGAACTCAGCATTACTGCACACAGCTCAGCACACATATACCATATATCTGTGTATATGTGTGGTACAGTTCTCCATAAAGTGATTGGTACTGTGAATAGGGATATAGTTATAATTTCATTTGTAATATTCAGATGCCTAGTAGGCAGTGCACTTCAACAAAGTCAGAAAAAGAGAGAGGAGGGGATGTTGGCAGGGTTGACAGATTTGGCAAGGGTAAGAATGTAAAAGCAGTTGTGCATCTAAAATGAAAATGGACTTTTTAAAGTCTAGACTGGCAGGAAAGGAAGACAACTCTACGCAGAAGAAATTGAAATTTGGAGATCATATGACACCACCACCACCTGCTCCTTACTGTCTTGTTTTGAAACAAAGGGAAAAGGTTGGAAAGCCTTCAATGGCTGGTATTAGAAGGGCAGAGGTAGCAAAAGTAAAACACTCCAAATCACCAGCATGTTTCTCTTTGGTTCCTGCTTCTGAGGCAGTAAAGGCAGTATTTGAGCCAACTGATTCTGAGAAAAATCTTGTCTGGGATTCCATGAATCAGAACATAGCCAAAACTAGTAGTCAGTGAGAATTTAGGGAGTTTATTTAGTAGTGTCATTGACACCAGTGAGATTATGAGGGAAAGAGCTCATATTGAAAAGTATTAAATCAACACCCAGGAAAAGCAGGAAAGGTAGATAGACAGAATGAGTGAATCCACTGGCATTTTTACTCAGGGTCCAACTTTTAGCTCAATTCCAGTGCTTTCTCAAGTAGAGAAGGAATCATGAAAGAAATCTCTGATCTGCAGGCATTTTAAATTGAAGAAGGACTCACATTTTACTTAGTATATTCACTATGGAAAGTATATCAGTCAAGGGAAACAAGTGGGGCATATCAGAAATGCTGGTAAGCAGCGTATCTTGCAGAAGCTTCCACTGTTCATTGCCTCCCTGGCAGTGCAGGCAACTGCTCAAGAATTACATCAGTTGTGGCAAAATACCCACCAACTGCTTGAAAAGGCCGCTCAGAGATCTAAAATGGCTTTCGAAGTCCATCACCGTGCTTCATCCAGCTTCAACCTGGAGATAAGGTATGACTCAGTACTAAATTTATTCATCTCAAGCTGCCCTCAGCCCATTTTGCTCCAAGATACATTGGACCATTTCCAATGGTACATCGTCTGGGACCTGTCACCTATCGGTTACAATTGCCATTGTCACTCAAGATTCACAATGCCTTTCACATTTCTCTACTCAAGCCTCTGATTCTCTCCAGATTCTCCAAGAGTCCACCAGATCCTGTTCCGCTGTCTTCAGAGACTGATGTTACGTACCAAGTTCGGGAGGTCTTGGACATCCGGAAGCATGGAAGAAAATGGGAATTCTCCTGTCATGGGAGGGTTTTGGTCCTGAGGAGAACAGCTGGGAACCTATGGATAATATCCTAGACAAGGATCTTCTTCGGCATTTCCACTCACTGCTTGCATCACACTCCTGCCCTCCCCGGGTCTGCTCGCTGTGTGGGCCTGCCTTCACCGTCATTCTCCTCGCGTCTCCTCACGGCAACATGGACGCGGCTACTTCCTACTTCAATGTCGGGCCTTCCTAGGCACACGCGAGCATCACAGGCCCCGCCTTTGTAGCCTCTTCGGTGGGAACCTTGGAGGCGATCCTGATTGATGATGTCATCGGACTCCTGTACTTAAGCTCCACCTTCCCCCCAGCAAGCCGACTTGGCAACAAGTTCCGTATGAGTCCTCTACTCCTGCCTCGTGTTCCTGAGACATCGCTCCTCCATAGCTTGGGACCCTGTCTGGAACCCGCTCCTCGGGGGTCAGTGTGCACTCCTATGGGGACTTGCTCTCCTAGCCTACCCCACTCCTCAGGCTGTCTTCGAACCTCTTGGGTCCTATCGAGCTACCAGCTCCTACCTTGGGTCTCCTTTGGAACTACTGTGGCAACTCGTGACTTTCCTGGTTGGCCTTCCCTGCTTCTCGGGGTTGCGCCTGTGTTCAGCAAGATTGTCCGCGCTCTTCCACTCCTTGGGCCACGCTCTCCACTCTGGAGACTATCTTGAGCTCCCCTGCTCCATGAGGCCTGCTTCAGGGTATATCACTACTGTCAGCTGTCCTGCTCCTCAGGCTTCCTTCTCTACTGCTCAGCCGGTTTTCCTCCAATCTCCAGGTACCTGTCTACCTAAGCTGCTGAGACTGAGCTTGGACTTCCCTGCCTTGGGTTAGCCTGTGCCTTCCAGTCTACGTCCACTATGCTGCAGCTCAGCCCCTTGGGGCCATCTCCTGGAGAAGCTCCTGCATGGCTATCCCTGCACCTACCGCTCCGCAGCCTGCCTGGAACCTCTCTCTCTCTAGGCCCTCACTCCTAGGACTGCTTTCAGCCTACCACCCTATGGGGGTCATCTCCTGGTCTCTGGGGATCTCCCCATTACTGTGCCCAGAGCCTCCCGCTACACTTATACCTTGCCTCCTGATGGTACGGACCGATGGGGCTCCTCCCTACAGGCTGTTACAACTTGCACCTCGGGCCAAGGGTCCACATACCGACAAACCTTGTTACCCAAAAAGCCAACTCTTATCAGTTCTTACCAGTTTTTACACATTACTCCCCATGCTTAAGCTGTATCCAAGTTTTTCTCTCCCCCTGCTCTATGTAAGACAACTTTGTCACTGTTTTATGGTTGCAATGTAAACCGGAGTGATAATTAACTCTGTTATTTGAACTTCGGTATAGAAAAGTTACAAATAAATAAATAAATAAATAAATCATAACACACACAAACTGGGACTTGGTACATGCTAAGTCCTGTTAGTGTGCACTTTCTGAAATTAGAGAAACAAAAAAACCCCACCCTGAACCATTTAAAAAACAAAATTAAGCACAAAAATCACCTGAAACAAAAACGACACAAAAAAAATAGTTCACCATCATAATATATACCATAATATATATACTGTATATGAAAATCTTAAAATATAACATACCCAGCACTTCTTAGCAACTTTTACTGATAAGTAGCAGCCACTGAATATCCAGTTATGATCAGCAGCCACCTCTTAGCTGGATAAGTACATGTCCAGCTATGTAGCTAACTAGATAACTTGTGGACGAGATATAGGCAGATTGGGGAAGAACTACTTATCAGATTAAATTAGCCAGTTAAGAGCTAATATTTGAACTTATCTGGTTAAGTTAATTGAATAAATAGACCTTCTCGATAGCAAGTCTAAACTTAGCCAAATATAACTTATCCAAATAACTAGAACTGGATAAGTTAAATCACAAGCAGATTGTGATAAATTGCAGGAAGACCTTGTGAGACTGGAAAATTGGGCATCGAAATGGCAGATGAAATGTAATGTGGATAAGTGTAAGGTGATGCACATAGGGAAAAATAATGGGGTAGATTTTAAAAGAAGCGCGATCAGCCTACTTTTGCTTGCGCATCAGACTCAAGCAAAAGTACGCTGGATTTTAGTAGATACGCGCGGAGCCGCGCGTATCCACTAAAATCCTGGATCGGCGCGCGCAAGGCTATCGATTTTGTATAGCCTGCGCGCGCCGAGCCGCGCTGCCTCCCCCCGTTCCCTCCAAGGCCGCTCCGAAATCGGAGCGGCCTTGGAGGGAACTTTCCTTTGCCCTCCCCTCACCTTACCCTCCCTTCCCCTACCTAACCCACCCACCCGGCCCTGTCTACACCCCCCCCTTACCTTTGTCGGGGGATTTACGCCGCGCTGCCTCCCCCCGTTCCCTCCAAGGCCGCTCCGAAATCGGAGCGGCCTCGGAGGGAACTTTCCTTTGCCCTCCCCTCACCTTACCCTCCCTTCCCCTCCCTAACCCCCCCCCCCGGCCCTGTCTACACCCTCCACCCCCCCCTTACCTTTGTCGGGGGATTTACGCCTCCCGGAGGGAGACGTAAATCCCCGCGCGCCAGCGGGCCTGCTGCGCGCCGGGCCGCGACCTGGGGGCGGGTACGGAGGGCGCGGCCACGCCCCCGGGCCTTAGCCACGCCCCGTACCCGCCCCCAAAACGCTGCCGACACGCCCCCGCAACGCCGCGCGCTCCGGCCCCGCCCCCCGACACGCCCCCCCTCCGAGAACCCCGGGACGTACGCGAGTCCCGGGGCTCTGCGCGCGCCGGGAGGCCTATGTAAAATAGGCTTCCCGGCGCGCAGGGCCCTGCTCGGGTAAATCCGCCCGGTTTTGGGCGGATTTACGCGAGCAGGGCTCTGAAATCCGCCCCAATGTCGACATCCATACGAAGGAAAGGTGAAGATAACAGCAGTTCACCGTGATACATTTTGAAGTCAACCAAGAAAAAGATGAATCAACTATGGAAAAATTTTTCAGGACAGAGGTCTCTGCCGTGAAATTTCAAGGGAAGTAACAAACTTTAACACTAACTTTGTAATTTGTTTACATGATGTGTTAGATATCACCAGCCAGCACACCCCCTGAGGAAGGAAGGAAGGACGCGGGTTCGTTTGAAACATGTACATGTCGGGACAAACACCACACTTTGAGGAGAGATAAAATGGACATAGAGTTTTCATCTTGTTGAAAGAGTGTGATTTTAAGTACATATAAGAGGTTCATATCACACCCAAAGTGTGAGAGCAGTGGTGAAATGACATCATAAAACACATTTGAAGTATTTAAGATCCCCCCAGGTCCATATATTTCATTGGATGTCCTGCATATTTTTAATGAAAAAATTGCATATTAAATTATTTATAAAAAAAAAAATTTTTGCACGTATACACATACATAAAAATAGGAGGAGGTTGGCAGGTTTATGATTATAATATGTTCGAAAGAGGCAGGGTTGCCTACATGATTATGTGAAACCCCAACCTACCACCTAAAATTTTTTTTTCAAAAAACATTTTTTTGAGAGAATATTTTCCCACTCAGCGTGTAGGTTAAGAGAATTGGTATAAATACGGGTTAAATAGGAGAGAGAATATTGAACACACATACAGAAATATATTTTTCACAGTGAGTGAACCCTGTGAGGTTCCCCTCTTGATATTATTGATTATATACCACTGTGGAAGTGGCTAGATTTCTATTGGTTTGTCCAAGAACTGGGAAAGCCAGCATTAGCATTCAGATCCCACCTATGCACTTCATGACCCTGGGCAATTCACGTTGTCCTCGGTTTCAACAGATACTGTCTTGGATTGTAAGCCTTCTAGGGACTGGAATATGCCTCTCTACCTGAATGTTACTCAATTTAAGCTACCAATAAAAAGGCATGAGCTCCATCCCAAATGACTGTGCTTAGCCTGCATAAACTTACATGTACACATGCTTAAATTTACCTATGTATCGGGTGAGCAATATTTGCAACAAGCCAGTTCTGAAGTTAAAGCACTGGTTTAACCCATTAAAATGTCTTTTAAATTAACCTCCCTAATATCTACCCATTCTCAGCTTAAGTACTGACCGCAGTCAAAGCTCTCTAAGATGCTGCCAAAGTGATTGAAGATTCCCTATCCTTCTCGTCTTCCTAATGATCTTGCATCTTAGTTCCCATATTCTTCTTCTGACCAAGGCAGATGATGTCAAATATACTTGTGAAGTTTTTCATTCCGGTATTGTCTATAAAAACATAAGACCAAGGGTCCATCAAGCCCAGAATCCTGTCTCCAGCTATGGCCAATCCAAGTCACAAGTACCTGGCAAGTTCCCAATAAATAATCCCATGCTACTAATGCCAGAAACAATCAATGGCTATTCCCTATTGATTAACAGCAGTTTATGGACTTCTCCTTCAGGAACACTAACTGCTGTAATCACATCCTTTGGCAACAAATTCCAGAGCTTAATTGTGAGTTGAGTGAAATTTGTTTTAAATGTGCTAATTTCTGACTTCATGGAGTATTCCCAAGTCCTCATATGCAAAAGGGTAAACAACCATTTCAAGTGCTTTCATGATTTTGTAGACCTCCATCAGTTCCCCCCTCAACCGTCTCGCCTCTAAGCTGAACAGCCCTAACCTCTTTAGCCTTTTCTCATAGGGGAGCCATTCCATGCCCTTTATCATTTTGGTCGCCAGTATCTGTACTTTTTCTAGTGCAACTACATATTTTCTGAGATGTGGCAAGCAAAATTGCACACAGTATTCAAGCATTTTTTACTTCCACAACACACAGAGCTAATGATTTCAATGTAATATCAACTATGATGCCCAGATCTTTTTCCTGGGTGGTGGGCATGGTCTACAACTTTCAGCATGGCGTCCATATATTTTTCTATAGTGACAGTGGTTGTTTCACAATAGGGATGTGAATCGTTTTTCAACGATTAAAATTATCGTCCGATATTTTTAATATCGTCTTAAATCGTTATAGAACACAATACAATAGAAATTCTAACGATTTATCGTTAAAAATCATTAAATCGTGTTAGTGCGCACTAACAGGAGTTAGTGCGCACTAACTCCCAGTTAGTGCGCACTAACAGAAAATGATACAAATTGACACTTTCCAGGTCAGTGAAGGTCAGTTAGGAATGAATATATGTATTCCTATTGGCTGGCTGTGCTCTTATCTATTGATGTTACCAAGGTTCCCACTGAGGTAATGGTTGGGGGGATGTGAAATGGAAACAGTTGGAAGCTTGACAAAAAAAGTAATGTGATGATCATCACTCATGTGACTAGAACTTGTTTGTTTATTATTTTTGTTAGCAGGCACGTGAAATGCCTAGGTAGGCAGGCAGTGCACCACTCCAGCAGTCACATAATTGCTTCCTGTGCATTGCATTATGTGCACACATTGACTCCAGCTTGGGGACAAGGCAGGTCTCCTTTACTGCACACATTGACTCCAGCTTGGGGAAAATGGCAGGTCTCCTTTACTGCACACATTGATTCCAGCTTGGGGATAAGGCAGGTCTCCTTTACTGCACACATTGACTCCAGCTTGTGGAAAAGGCAGGTCTCCTTTACAGCACACTGACTCCAGCTTGGGGACAAGGCAGGTCTCCTTTACTGCACCCATTGACTCCAGCTTGGGTACAAGGCAGGTCTCCTTTCCTGCACACATTGACTCCAGCTTGTGGACAAGGCAGATCTCCTTTACTGCACACATTGATTCCAGCTTGGGGATAAGGCAGGTCTCCTTTACTGCACACATTGATTCCAGCTTGGGGATAAGGCAGGTCTCCTTTACTGCACACATTGACTCCAGCTTGTGGAAAAGGCAGGTCTCCTTTACAGCACACTGACTCCAGCTTGGGGACAAGGCAGGTCTCCTTTACTGCACCCATTGACTCCAGCTTGGGTACAAGGCAGGTCTCCTTTCCTGCACACATTGACTCCAGCTTGTGGACAAGGCAGATCTCCTTTACTGCACACATTGATTCCAGCTTGGGGATAAGGCAGGTCTCCTTTACAGCACACTGACTCCAGCTTGGGGACAAGGCAGGTCTCCTTTACTGCACCCATTGACTCCAGCTTGGGTACAAGGCAGGTCTCCTTTCCTGCACACATTGACTCCAGCTTGGGGAAAAGGCAGGTCTCCTTTACAGCACATTGACTCCAGCTTGGGGATAAGGCAGGTCTCCTTTCCTGCACACATTGACTCCAGCTTGTGGACAAGGCAGATCTCCTTTACTGCACACATTGATTCCAGCTTGGGGATAAGGCAGGTCTCCTTTACAGCTCACTGACTCCAGCTTGGGGACAAGGCAGGTCTCCTTTACTGCACCCATTGACTCCAGCTTGGGGACAAGGCAGGTCTCCTTTCCTGCACACATTGACTCCAGCTTGGGGAAAAGGCAGGTCTCCTTTACAGCACATTGACTCCAGCTTGGGGATAAGGCAGGTCTCCTTTCCTGCACACATTGACTCCAGCTTGTGGACAAGGCAGATCTCCTTTACTGCACACACTGACTCCAGCTGGGGAAAAGGCAGGTCTCCTTTCCTGCACACATTGACTCCAGCTTGTGGAAAAGGCAGCTCTCCTTTACTGCACACACTGACTCCAGCTGGGGAAAAGGCAGGTCTCCTTTCCTGCACACATTGACTCCAGCTTGTGGAAAAGGCAGGTCTCCTTTACTGCACACATTGACTCCAGCTTGTGCCAGGGTTAGGGCACTGTGTGCAGGAAGATCACAACACCCCTGGTATCAGGGTTAGGGCACAAGTTCTAGTCACATTGACTGATCACATTACTTTTTTTGTCACGCTACCAACTGTTTCCATTTCCCATTCCCCATATACTGTCAGTGGGAACCTTGGTAACATGAATAAATAAGAGAGCAGCCAATAGGAATACATATTCATTCCTAAACTGACCTTAACTGACATGAAAAGTGTCAAATTGTATCATTTTCTGTTAGTTTTTTCGATTAGTGCGCACTAACTCCCGTTAGTGCGCACTAATCGGAAAAAACGATTTTTAACGATTTTTTAACTAAAAAATCGTGCCAAACACAATTTTCTTCTCCTGCCAGACGATTTCGATCGTTAAGACGATAGGGCACACGATTCACATCCCTATTTCACAATATGTTGGCCCTTACAATGAAAAAAAAACCCAGCTCTGAGGGTTGTGAGATACCCCCTTGTGTCTCAAGTTAGAAACCTGGAAATCATGTTGGAATCTGATTTAACTTTGCGGACACAATTTAAATCTATAAAATTGTCAACTTTTAAGATACATATGCTTTGAAATCTGAAGCCGCAGTTAAACCCATCTGATTTTTGAATGATGTTTCAGGCTCTGATCCGTCCCAGATTAGACTACTGCAATTTAATCTACATGGGGTGGCCAGCAAATATGCTAAGGGTGCTACAGATTGTCCAGAATCCTGCCACATGAACCCTCACTGGTACTCGCTTACGAGGGCACATTACCCTAATATTTTTTTTTCTCTTCACTGGCTCCCATTCCAGTGGAGTATTAAATATAAGGTGGCTACAATTATTTATAAATTATTGAGCAACACCATATCTGCATGGATTTGCACAATGCTGTGCTTTTACAATCCCCCTGGTTGTTACAGTTGGTGCAATGGGCTTTATTGGATTTCCTCTCCCAGAATCTTTAACATCTGTCAGAGACCTGACATCGAGCTTTTTGGTAGCGGGGCCCATTTTCTGGAACTCCCTCCCAGAACAATTATGCTTAGTGACATGCATGCAGACATTCAAGAAGCAGCTGAAAATCTTCTTATTTAAGCAGGTGCTCAACATCGACTCCTAGAGCAAGTTACCCCTGAGTTTAACAACACAATCTCCTGGTCTTAAGCATCTAAAGCAGGTGTCAGCTGTTCCTCAACTTATGTCTTGTCCAGAACAAAAGTCCTGCAACGGCTTTCTGCCTTATTTTAAGCCCTTGCTTTATTGTGCTATTTTTATGAACGTTATTCTGTACCCTGCCTTGAACTTTAGAGAAGTGTGGGCAATACATTTTTAAAAATAAACATAATAAATAAACATACAGCAGATGGCTGTATGGTCACACTTTGACCAGAATTAGAGGCAGTCTGGCTCAAAATGGATTAGGAGGCTTAGGAAGTAATTCTCAAAAGTATTTAGGCACATAAATCCTGGTACATGTGTGTGCAAACCTGTTTAAAAAAATCATTGGAGGGTTTGTGAGAGGGATCTTGCACATTTATTTATTTATTTATTTATTTATTTATTTATTTATTTATTTGAAGGTTTTTTATATACCGCGGAACGTTACAAACATCACCTCGGTTTACAATGAACAATAATTTAGCAACAGGCTTTACAATTAATTAAGAGAGAACAAGCGAAAATAACTCAATAATGCAATGAATCAGCATATGGTACAATTAAATCCCATCTAATCTTATGGGATTTAACTAGAATATGTACATACTTTTCCCCACACTCATGATAGGCCATTCAGGGGGTGGAAGTGGGGCATTGAAAGCATATTGATGCAGAGTTTACATTTCCAAAAGTGTGCACTTACCCCTGTGCATATGTGAATGCGCCTACAGACACATCCCAGGAATTTTCAGGACCTATATGCACAAGTCTACTTTGAAAATTCAGGATAAATTCTGAGGGCCAGCTACTTTGTACCCACAGACGTTGCCCACAGCAGGATGTGAAACTGCCCTCCCTATGTGCAGGCAGCAATTGCCTTGTTGGATCAGTGGATACTGTTCTATCAATCTTCTAAGACAAATGCATGTAGGAATGGAGCTAACCAGGGAAAGAGGGAATATCAATCACCACTTGCATGCACTTATTTTGAAATCGCTCCCATTGGAAGTAATAGGAATCGTACATTAACAGCAGTACTCTAGGCAAGAAGATTCCTGCCACCCCTGAACAGGAACAAATATATTGAAGTCTGAGGGTTGATGGAAGCAAATAAAATGTGTATGGGTGCTTGTAAATGGGTGAATGGGTGCATGAGGGCATGACTATGTGTGGAATGGAAAGATTTAGCAGAGCTTCCATAATTGCCCTCTTACTGTTGAAGAAAAAATAAAATTGGGAGGATGAATATGTGTATTAAAATACCTTGGTAATACGGTAAATTTGTCCTGTTTATGCTTGGATTTTGAGTACAAAAGCATAAACACTTTTGCTTTTAATAACATGGATATTTGAGACATATTTAATTGGTAATAATTACAAGCCTTAGACTATGCATTTTGTTTAATGTCTCTAATGATGCATCTAATAATAAGAACAGACTGTGACCATTATTTTTATGTATTAAACATATGAATAGGTATAAAAATGGAATTAAAACTGAATGCATGCAGAAAAGTAGTCTCCAGATATTTTTTTATAATTTTTATGTGCAGCAAACTATTTGAAAAGCAATATTCACAGTGAACAAATGTACCTATGAAGTAACTAAAGCTATTTTTATTAGCTAGAGCAGTATACATAATACCTTTCGTCAGAGATAAACCGATTACGCTAAAATAGTATATATCGTACAAGTGGCTAAATATTTTTGAAAAAGTCTCAAAATCACAGTACACGTTTGTGGATGAAGTCATTGAAAGAGCTGTAGTATAAAGAAGAGTCATAGCGGTCACCTAACATTACATGTATACCACTTTAAAAGTGCTAAAATGGAGAGAATGATAACTAGCAATGCATCATGACTGGCAGCCTTCATGTTCACTTCTAGCAGCAGTATTGATATGAATCCTTTGTAAGGTTGCTTGTGATCTTTTTGGGGGGATTTTTTTTTTTTTTAAACAATATAAGAACCATCCAAAGATCTACACTGAAAATCTGTTAGAGTTGCAAGCTTTTTAGAAGTAAACATGAATTAAAGAGGGAACTTAAATAGAAAAGAAAATGTAATGCAGGGGTGGCCTTGAGAGCCACAACCAGGCCAGGTTTTCAGGATACCCATAGTGAATGTGCAGGAATTAGATTTATATGTATTGTCTCCATTACATGCAAATCTATCTCCTGCATATTCACTGTGGATATCCTGAAAACCTGGCCTGTTTGTGGCTCTCAAGGACCAGAGTTGGCCATTCCTGATATAATAGTTTGAGAGCATGCAAATTATTGTCAAAGCTGAAACATAATTTAGGGTGTAATTGTAACATCATGTAAAAAGAGACAGAAAATATGCACACAGGTTATATCAATTTTCAAAATGGACTTTTGCAGATAAGTCCACTTTGACAATTATTTCACTAAAGCTACCCACGTAATTTAGACCTGCTGAAATGTCCGCAAAATTTTGTCATGAGCATACCTTTTAAAATCCAACATTTTGTATGCATTCCTAACCACTCCCCAACTCTCTCCCTGCCCCCCATTGGAACACCTCTGCTCAGTCTGAGTAAGCTTTTCTGTGAATATAACATATGTACATACATTTGTCTGCAAATTGGGTGGGAAATTTTTGTGCATAAAAGAGAAGTCCCTCTTAATTATATATTCCTTTATACAAACATAAAAGGGAGGTTAAAATATATTGAGAAATCAAACCAGCATTCAAACTTTGATGCCATAAACTGAATATAAAAAGGTCACAGTAGAACTTGGTTTATTAACCCAATGATTATGTCTTTTGCAGAACATTATGGTATAATGAGAAACTAGTACGTGAATATTTCAATGCACCTGAATCAGGCAACGAAATGTGGTATCATGTCGGGTGAGATTTTTAAGTACCAGATGCCGTGCCTCCGAAAGAAGTAGGTAAATACTGCCATGTTTTAAGTGCATTGAGAAAAAAAATGGTTTAAATACAGCAAGAAAAACAAAATATTTGGAAATGAATAGGCACATCTAAATAGGCATTGATTTAGGCCAATGGTTATTTAAGATCCGCTAAGACCAAAGGAACAAAATAAGTAATATTTAATCCCTGGGAATGGATGGTATGAAGGTACGTATACAAATATATGTTGTCAAGATTTCTTTGAATCAGTGTTGTAGCCATGGACCTGGATGGGCCATCACCCACCCACTTTGGATTCAGGCTGCACAACACCAAGGAAGCGTGAAGAATGGCCACCATCAACTCATTCATCGTGGTGGCTGAAGAAGGAGAGAGCCCACTGAAGCAAGGCTGCCACGGGAGCCCATCCCCTTGATGACGCAGAAGTCATTCCACTGAAGCAAGGCCACCACAGGAACCCATCTCCATGGCAGTGAAGAAGAAGGCCCGCCGGAGGAAAGCAGCAGTGGAAGCCCATCTCTGTTATGGCAAAGAAGAAGGCCCACTGGAGTAAAGTTGTGACGGGAGCCCATCCCCATGGTAGCAGAAGAAGGGGTTTGGTGGTGAGCCGTGGTGCGTGCTTGTGAGAATGGGAGCCTGGATGTGTGTATGATGGGGCATGGGGGGGAGAATGAGAATGGGAGCCTGGGTGTGTATATATGAGAATGTCAGCCTGAATGTGTGCATGAGGATGGAAGACTGGGTGTCTGAATGAGAATGGGAGCCTGGGTGTGAGTATGAGAATGGGAGTCTAGGTTTGAGTATGAAAATGGGAGCCTGGGTGTCTGAATGAGAATAGAAGCCTGTGTACGTGTGTGAGAATGGGAGCCTGGATTTGTGAATGAGAGCTTGTGTGTGTAGTAGAACAAGTGAGAGTGAGAGCTTGTGTGTGAAAGGAAGCCTGTGTGTGAAAGCATGAGACTTTGCGTATATGTGAGAGCAAGGAAGGGAAGAAGAGAGGAGAGAGAAGAAATAGAAAAAGAATGACCCAGGGAAAAAATTAGAAAAATGTATATATGTATATATATACATGTATATATCAAATTTCCGATCTACTTTGCTTTCTCTATTTTCCAATTAATCAATCTTACCTCTTTCCTCTTCCTTTGCATTTCAAAATCTCCACATCAATGTTATCCGTTGATGTGCCTCAACACATCTCACTTTCATCCGCTATTCCTCAATGTCATTCTGTAAATAACGTAACTCCTCAATGTCAACTTTAAACTGCTAATAACCCCCCATATATAATCAATCTTGTACATTGTTCCCTGTACTTTGTTCTTGTACATTGTTCCTTATATGTCTATTTAACCTAGTTGTTGCTCCTGTTCCTTGTAAAGGCTTCACCATTGTTTCTGGTTTATGCCATTTTAGTTCTATGTTAACCGATACGATGTGCATTGTGCAAACAGATATCGGTATATAAAAATACCAAATAAATAAATAAATAAATAAAAAGACTGACAAGGAGAAAGTGGAAAAAGGAGACCTTGACCAACTGATTAGAAAAATAAAAAGATCAGATAAGAAAGGAAAAGAAAAAAATATTTTGAGATTTTAGCAATTGAATATGCTAACTTTGGGCATATGCATGTCTTATAATTTTGTATTTTGTTCTTTAGCTTTCCACTGTTCAGAGTCTGGTTTCTCAGGCTTTCTATTTCAATTTTGTTTGTATGTTTCTGTTTCTAAATTGTAGTCCCTTATTTCTGTATGAGATAAGGGATGGTGTTTTGCCTGGGTGTAACCGAGGTGCATTATTGCTTCTAGTTTGTAGTTTCTCTGTAGGGATTTGTAGCAGTCTGCTTGTTCTGTTATCCCAGTAGGTGGTGTTTTAACGTTTTAGGGCCTGGTGTAGTATTTTCCATTGCTTCTTTTTCATAAGGTTGCTGTTATGTGAGTCCTGAGAGTCAGTGCAATGACGTTATGGTATGGCAAGGTTCTAGGTGCCCATTCTCATGATTATTGCTATTTTATTGTAGTTAAGGTGATCTCTGCCTTTCTGGAAAGAAGATTCGAGAAAAAAAACATTGGTATTTCTTTGAATTGATTGGATCTGAAGTCTATGGGTTGGATTTTAAAAGCCCTACATGTGTAAATCTAGAAGATTTACGCGCATAGGGGGGTTACGTTGCCGGGCCTATTTTAAAAAGGCCCAGTGACGTGTGTAAGTCCCGGGACTTGCAAAAAGGGGCGACCTGGGGTGCGGCATGGGTTGGATGTGGGTGGGGTGGTCCGGGGACAGGGCCAGAGGCCTCCGACATAGCGGCCATTTGCCACTGGGTTGGAGGATCGTGTACCGGCAGGCTGCTGGCGTGCACAACTTGCACCTGCCCGGAGGTAGGCGCAAAAGGTAAGACAAATGTCAGGGGGGGGGGGGGGGTTATAGTAGGACTGGAGGGGGGGAGGTTAGGGGAAGGGGTGGGAAGGTCAGACTAGGGGGAAAGGAAGTTCCCTCATAGACTGCTCCGATTTTGGAGCGGCCTGTGAGGGAACAGGGAAAGGCAGCGTGGCTCGGCACGCGCAAGGTGCACATTTGTGCACTACCTTGTGCGCGCCGACCCCCGATTTTAGAACATGCGCGTGCATGTTATAAAATCGGGCGTACATGAGTGCGCACCGGGTAGTGTGCACACCTTTTAAAATCTACCCATGTATTCTTTGTTTTTACCTGATATTCTTGTTTATTTAATGAATTTCATTAAATATAAAATAAATTAATACAGATTAATAAGGCATTTTTAATGTTGGTAAGTGCTTGAAATAATAGAGCTAATATATTCTAAGGTGTACTTATGCTGCATAATGGCTGTTGTAGACTTCTTAGAAACCCATTATAAAAAGCATACTAAGGCATTATTTATCAATAAGAGTACAACTAGTAGAGTTCAGACCTGATTGCTTAACGCCCACACTTGTTAGTCTTGGGCCCACCCAAAACTCAGTTTTGGCTATGCCACTGCTTGGAATATATATATATGCTAATGTTCATTTAAATAACCATAGGGCTTTGAATGCTGGTTTCATTAGATTATATAGTTGCATTCAACTAAAGACTCCTTATATTGTGGATGATAAAATCATCCAGTATCTAAAACATAAAACATGTTTCTCCTATGCAGGGCCTTACTTCAAAGGAATTAGCAAACTAGGGAAAGCACCCCTATTCTCTTACTTTGGGGGCGGCCCACACTAACATCATATTCAGAGAGTCAGGGGGATGGAGTTAATGCTCCTGTCACTACTTCTGAGTTTACTGACTAGCCTGATGCTGCTGCCTCTCTCTCCCTCATCCTGTCATAGAGCTGCCATCCAACTGACACGTCTGGGTTTAAATTTGCTATTTGCCCCATGGTTTCCCCACTGCTTCAGCTTCTTCTGTTCATCCCATCCAACTGCCAGTGAGAAATAAATGTTGGGCCCAGAACAGACTTCTTTTGCTGCTGCATCAGGCATTTAAAGCAGCACCCCCAATGAAACAAGTTAAAAAAATGGCTGGCTAATCATTTATCAAAGCCTCTTCAAAGGGTTGTATCTAAGGAACAGACAACAAATTTGAGGGCTCCTTACCTCTATGAGGGCACCATCTTGCTTTTTAACCTCAAGAGGGAGGAGGTGTTTCCCCTTAAGGTTAAAAAGCCAGGTAGTATCCCCCAAATTCAAAATCCATATGGCCCTACTTAGGCATATTTGCTTCCACCCCTCCCCCCAGGGGTCATATTCTCTTCATTGACTGTTCTTTCAGAATCAGTGTTTGTTCTAGAAGTTGGCTTCTTCCAAACCATTGCCTAGAGCCACTGTTCCACAATGCATTTTCACAGGACAGGTCCCACTATCATGGGGGGTGTAGGAAAATCAGGTGTGGATACCTTAGAGTAGATTACTAGTTTTAACCAATAATCTTATCATATGAATTCATTAGTTTTAGGGAGCAGTTACAGACACTTTTGTGAGGTAGTAAGTTAATGTTGTTATAGCAGTATAAGGTATAAAAGGGTTAATGTGATACTAATTATTTCTTTATGTTGTTACAGTTACATAGCACAAAGCACTGTATTGAAAGATAAACAGAAATTATATGTATCTCTAAACCCAAATTTGCACTTAGTAATTTCACAATTGCCAAACTAATTAACCCTGCTGAAAAGTAATTAAGCCAGTATTCTCACCTTAACTGGTCACGTAAAAGTCCAGGATTCTGCTAAACATGCTATGGGGCAAATCCAGCAAATCCCCATGCAGGTGGATGACAGGTAGAACCTAAAGCATCATAGAGATGTCTCCGTAATATATCAACAGAAACAGGTTAAGATTTACTAGCTTGCCAAAGTTTTTCAAGGGATAGTTGGCAAAACAGTTGCTTCTACATTATGGAGTAGACTGTACTGAGTATGGAATTCAGTTTCATCTTACAGGTTCACTGATCTAGTGAGCTACACAGTCAGCTCTGCCAGCAAAACTCTCTTAGCCGAGCTCTGGGATAATCCATGGGGAAAAGCCATGGGGTAAAGCTTAGTAGAGGTTCTTTGGGATAATCCAGAGTCTGTCTAATTCAGAGTCCTTTTCTCTGATCAAAACCTCATTTTATATTCATTTCCATAGGATACAACATTGATCTTGATTGAATGCTATGACTTTCTATAGATGCAGGATTGGTGGAATGCAAATGATGTCTCAGTTCTGATGGATATGAATATTCCCACTGCAGTTAATGAAGTTCATAGTGTCCTTCAGCAAACAGGTGTGGAAAAATACCCATTTCACAGCTGATCACAAATTTTTACAAAGAACATGTACCCAGTTCTTGTCCAAGGTTCTATTCTCACCATGTGAGGCGCTGACAAATGTCTGATGTGAATAACAATATCATATGAAGTTGCAAAAATTATTACATGGCTGAAGACGCTATCCTTGTATTTCTTAGACTGAACCAAAAGTGCAGGCCTATGTGCAAAGCAGCAGGCCTCAAGTTCAATGATGCACATCTTTGTTTCGGGTCACTGGCATTTATTCTACAGAGATTGTTGCTGTGATAGTAGGGCCCTTTCCCCCAAAACCTTTGCAGCTCTATGGTGGGTTCTTTTATCTCGTGGCCAAATACCACAGGACATAAAATATAGCTAGTGGCACCTTCATAGCAAATCCTTTGGTGGGGCTGGAGCACTCTCTCACACCTGGCCTGGTCGGCGCCATTTTTCAAAATGGTTCTTACCTGACTTTGCTTTAGCTATGTGACTGGGGCAAAGTGCATGGATCAGACACTGCCAATGTGGCCAAGGTCCACCCCTGAACCTTGCCCCAGTCAAATTGCTGGGGCAAGATCAAGTTGGCATCATTTTGAAAAATGATGGCAACCGAGCTAGGTGCAAGGAGGTGCTTCAGCCCCACCAAAGGACCTGCTATGGATTTTAAAAGTTTGGGGGGGGGGGGGGTTGTCTGGGGGTGTGGAGGATATGGAACCCCTTTTATGCAATGTCACCACTTTGGGGATCTAGGGGGTGGAAATCCTGTACCCCCAATGAGGTTTCTTGATATATGTGAAGGGGGAGCAGGACATTTTTTATTCACAAGCTTTTCAGGGGAGGGGGTTTGGGACCCCTGAATTTCAATGAATGCTTTTACCTGGGCCAATCGCTATGCAGGCACCTTCATCTCATTTTTTACTTTTGGACAGTTGGGACCACCTTGAGTGGTAACCCCTGCTTAACCTTTTTCTAGAGCCACAGAAATCTTTATTTTTTTGGCCGGCATTTTAAATGTAAGATGAGAGCATTATGATCCCGTGGCTCCTGCCTCACATTTACAGCATTTGAAATAGGTGTTGCTATTTTCTTGCAGTTGACCATTTTCTTGATTGGCTGCAATAAAATATTATTTATTTATTTATTTATTTAAAGTTTCTTTTATACCGATGACCGTTTACACATCGCATCGGTTTACAGTTAAAAAGGAACAATTGGGCAGAACCCTTACATATAACATTGAAAAAACAGGTTAACTTTTGGGCAGGGCCCTTACATGTAACTGAGAACAAGGAGGTTAAAACTGGGATAGGGTATAGAGCTGACTATGCCGAGCAGCGTCCGTGAAATCAATAAATAGATACAGCAAAATCACAACTATTTACAAAAGCTAAGTACATAAGTAGCCGAGTCAAAGTACAAAATCGATGGGCATGAGACGTATTCCGAGAAAGAGATTCCTAGTCATGTAGCAAATTCTTAGTTACTCAATTTTTAGTTAAACAGTGGGGGTTTATGTAATGGAGGGTGATGTGTGGTAAGCTTGCTGGAAGAGCCATGTATTAACATAAAATTGCCTATTAATGACTTTTTTTGCAGGCATTTCCATTATGCATGCATGCAAATTGCATGCAAAGAAGGCCATTATAATAGGGGAGGTACTCGGACTGTGACATACTAAATGTCACATATATTGTGATATCACTACAGTAGTGTTCTATTGCACGATATATGCTGATGATCATGTGTTAGAGCACTACCACGGCTTGATGAATCTCCCAGCATGTTAGTTGTCTTTCAAGTGTCTCAGCAATTGCATTGAGACTTAATTGAAATAATCCACAATCATATTCTTGTTAATGGAACCTTGCTCATGTTTCCTGCTTTCAAAACTCCTTTTTTTATGGACTAAACTTCTCACCAAACATTTACGGGCCGATACAGTAAAAACGCGGGAGAGCGGGCGAGTGCCCGCTCTCCTGTGCGCGTGATTCAGTATTTTAATTTATTAAAATTAGGCCCGGTGGTAAAAAGAGGCGCTAGGGACACTACCGCGACTCTAGCGCCTCTTTTTTGATGGAAGCGGCGGTTGTCAGTGGGTTTGACAGCCGACGCTCAATTTTGCCGGCGTCGGTTCTCAAGCCCGCTGACAGCCATGGGTTCGGAAACTGGACACCGGCAAAATTGAGCGTCCAGTTTTCGACCCACCAGCCGCGGGCCCATTTTACTTTTTTTTATTTTTTACTTTTGGGACCTCCGACTTAATATCGCCATGATATTAAGTCAGAGGGTGCACAGAAAAGCAGTTTTTACTGCTTTTCTGTGCACTTTCCCGGTGCCCAGAGAAATTAGCACCTAACTTTGGGTAGGTGCTAATTTCTGAAAGCAAAATGTGCAGCTTGGCTGCACATTTTGCTTTCTGAATCGCGCGGGAATACCTAATAGGGTGCGCTATTAGGTTTGGGGGGGTTGGATGTGCATTTTGGATGCGCTATTAACCCTTACTGAATAAGGGGTAAAGCTAGCGCATCCAAAACACGCGTCCAAATGCCGGCTAACAGTGCGCTCCATCTATTATCTGAGTATGTATTTTTTATTCTATTTTTATAATTTTTATTTTTATTTTATCTCATTCTATTTTATTTTATTATTTAATTGTATTTTGTTATTTTATTATTTAATTTTATTTTGTTTTTATTTTATTATTTTGGATTTTTACGAAATTATTGTAAACCGCTTTGTTCAATTTTACATTGGTGAAACAGTATATAAATGTGTTAAATAAATAAATACATAAATTCTGTAGATCGCACATTCTTATTCTGATTCATTCTGATCCAAGCATTTAGAGATACTGCAATCTTCCCAGTGAGGATCCATAACACTGCTTAGGGCCTTTGCTCTGCTCCAACCAACTCTCAGAGCCGGGAGCACCATCTCTGCTCCATCACCAACTCCGACACAGCCTGGTGGAATCCTCAGCTCTATAAAGTCAAGCCCAATGCTTTCTCATCCTGTCACTACCAATAGTGAAATCACTACTTTTTTGTGGGGAGGAGCCACCAACTCATTTCTGCCAGCACAAGTGGGGGTACTTGCATATTGGGGGACAACACAGCTGCTTTAGGGAAAAACTGAAGCCTCTCCAAGTTGCCAATCTCTTTCTGCAAAGCCATCCTTGAGGTTTCTGAAACCAAGCCAAGCCAAGTGTGGCAAAAGCACAAATTGGGCCAGAGAAGGGATCAGGTTTGGGCTCTGAATGGATAACATGGCTTTACCTTTGTGCTCAAGCATGAAGGTAGGTGAATTTGCACAGATCTAGGAAACCAGCAGCAAGCCATCACAAGCAATTTTCCATCTTGGATTGCACCCCTCCCCTCATATGACATTTTAACATTATTGCGATCATCACATTTTATATATAATGGAGCCGACTGACTACAGCAGTCTCCATTTTGTTGCACAGCCATATGCGATACGGCTTTAAAAGAAAACCTTGCCTGCCTCAGGGCTGGCCAGCGCCATTTGCACATTGTGACCCGGTGAGTCAGAAGTGACTCTGGATTGTTCCTTCCCCATTTGGAATTTAGAGACCTCATGGAAATGGTAAGAGACATCCTTGAGGGAAATTGGGTGTTATCGTAGAAGGCCTGGAAGGTGTTAATTTTTAAATTTCAGCAGCACTGAGTTTTGTTTCAGCGGAGGTAGGTGGGAATATGGCCTGCTAGTTTCCTTTCAGGGTAATTTTAAAAGGAAACGCGTGCACCCATAAATGCGCGTATCAGTGCTCGCACGGAGATACACTGCAATTTTATATTGTGCGCACCAGTACATGCGTATCATTTAAAATACCCCTCCTGTGTATATGCGTGCGTAATCTTAAGAGGGAAAAAAACAGCTTTTCCAATTAGTCCATCAGTTTGCTCAGTTGATATTGAGGTCTTCAAGACCCCTTTGGTTCTTCATCCTGCAAGCCTCTCACTGCATCCCGAAACCTCACATTGTGCTAAAACCGCAACAACTACAGATCTCCAGACTTGCTCCTCATCAGGACCTGCAGTAAAGTTATGCAGATAACACGCCAACATGCACTATGGTCAGCTTTTTTAAAATACAGACTTAGACGCATAAGTCTTGGCCCCGCCTCAGAAATCGCCTGCCCTGCCCATTTTCCATCTCTTGATCCGCACATGGGTATTTATGCCTGCACTTCATGGCTTCTTAAAATGCACGTTGCCCGCATATGCGGGTATGTGGCCATTTTTACGCGAGCAACACTTTTAAAATTGACCCATTTTTTTTCTTTTTTTTTTCTTGTTCCTTTTCATGTTTATTTTTTGTCAAATAAATGAAATGAATAGAAACATACATCAAACAAAACAAAAAATACTGTAAAAAAAAACCCTAAACAAAAATGGAAAAAAAAAAGAAATAAAAAAAGATCTTTTTAGTGTGCATCCCAAGTGGGAAGCAGTTTGAAAATTAGTTTTATTGCTAAGGCCAGAGGAAAAGGTTGTACAAATCCACTCACTTTAAGAGGAGGGGTTTTTACAAATCATTTTTCCACTGTGTCAAAGTAAAAGAGTGTCCTACCTCCCTTCCTTAACCTGTGCGGGACCAGGCATCTAGCCTGGTCCACCTTAAACCCTGCTGGGAGGGAGATAAGAATATGAGCCCAGCTAGGATCAGGAGGATCTTAGGGATGTGAATCGTTTTTTGACGATTTAAAATATCGTCCGATATATTTTAAATCGTCAAAAAATCGTTAGGGCCACGATACAATACCAATTCCCCCGATTTATCGTTAAAAAATCGTAAATCGGGGGAAGGGGGAGGGCAGAAAAACCAGCACACTAAAAACCCCTAAAACCCACCCCCGACCCTTTAAATTAAATCCCCCACCCTCCCGACCCCCCCCCCCCCCCAATGCTTTAAATTACCTGGGGATCCGGCGGTGGTCCAGAACGGCGGCAGTCCGGAACGGCCCCCTCAATAGAATCGTGTTGTCTTCAGCCGGCGCCATTTTTCAAAATGGCCGCCGCAAAATGGCGGCGGCCATAGACAAAAACGATTCGACGGAGGAGGTCGTTCCGGACCCCCGCTGGACTTTTGGCAAGTCTTGTGGGGGTCAGGAGGCCCCCCCAAGCTGGCCAAAAGTTTCCTGGGAGTCCAGCGGGGTTCCGGGAGCGATTTCTTGCCGCAAATCGTTTTCGTACGGAAAATGGTGCCGGCAGGAGATCGAGTGCAGGAGGTCGTTCAGCGGCGGTCCGGAACCCCCGCTGAACGACCTCCTGCACTCGATCTCCTGCCGGCGCCATTTTCCGTATGGAAAATGGCGCCGGCCATACGCGTATGGCCGGCACCATTTTCCGTACGAAAACGATTCGCGGCAAGAAATCGCTCCCGGAACCCCGCTGGACTCCCAGGAAACTTTTGGCCAGCTTGGGGGGGCCTCCTGACCCCCACAAGACTTGCCAAAAGTCCAGCGGGGGTCCGGAACGACCTCCTCCGTCGAATCATTTTTGTCTATGGCCGCCGCCATTTTGCGGCGGCCATTTTGAAAAATGGTGCCGGCTGAAGACAACACGATTCTATTGAGGGGGCCGTTACGGACCGCCGCCGTTCTGGACCACCACCGGATCCCCAGGTAATTTAAAGTATTTGGGGGGGGTTCGGGAGGGTGGGGGATTTAATTTAAAGGGTCAGGGTGGGTTTTAGGGGGGTTTAGTGTGCCGGCTCATGATTTTAACGATTTTTCACGATAGTTTACACACCCAAACGGCAACAATACAATTCCCTCCCCCTCCCAGCCGAAATCGATCGTTAAGACGATCGAGGACACGATTCACATCTCTAATCTGCATCTCCAGGAGTAGGAGCCCCAGAACTCTCTCTGCATGAAGGTATTGTAGAAATACACTGCTGAGAAGGTAGGCAGTCTACTAATGTTTATATTTTGACTGTAAAAATAAAGTTAAGTTGCATGAAGAAAGGCTGGAGTCAGTATGGTTGCTGTCCTACAGGCAATTAAAGAACTAAAAGCCAATTGCTAAAGCCTAATAGACCCAACTTTTATAAAAATATGTGCAGGAACAAGTGGTTGGAGCTCAAAAGATCTTGTCTGCCATGGGCAAATTTGTTACAAATATATTTTTCTTGAATGTTATTGTGAAGCAGTGTATATTATATCCTCCTTAAAAGCTCAGGACTAGGCATTTAGCCTGGTTCGCTTAAAGCCTCAGACAAAAAGGGGAGCTCTGCTCTGAGGATGTTCTCCTGAGAGGAGGATAAGAAGCAAGGCTCAGGGTGAACAAGGAGGCCCCAGGGAAGAGAAGGAAGCTAATACTGCTGAACTGTAAGTTATATTGCTTTCTTTATCTTGTGAAATGCGAAGGTAAGCAGAGCTATATCTGTTTTCTTTTCTTGTCATTAATAAAGAAGTTTATGAGAGAACAGTCAGAGTCCAGCTTGACTCTGTTCTCTGGTAGCTCGATACTGCTCACGTTGTCACAGTTATATTTTAAAATGTTTCAATAAAAATATTAATGGTCATTAGGACTACCCTTCCTTAAGAGTATGCTGTGTAATGCTAAAAAGAGTTACAAATTAGCAAGATATAAATCTGGCATCATGCCATCTAAAAACTTATTAATAATGAAATTCCAGGAAACCAGTTTTATTAAAACCTAATCACTGTTTGAAAATTATGCATGCCAACAAGAAGACAATGTCATTACATTTTAATTGTTTGGGTAGATCTAAACTACTGCATCTTTAGAGATTGCCAATATTTCCATGTAGGGCTTTGCTTGCAGTTTTCAATGAATTATTACAGTTAGCAGTTTTACCTTTCAGTAACTAATGTCCTCACTATGTTACAGGAATATGCTCTTTAATGAAATCGCTGGTGCCACTGGACAGATTTACCATGCATTTTTCCCAGTTGTCCCATTGATTCATTTGTGAATCATTGATATTCCAGAATTATACTGTTTGTCATCCTGTGCATATCCTGTGACTGCTCCTGTTGCAAGATTACTAGAAAAGTAAGGTATGATTCTCCTTATCATTCGCTGAGCTGTTGATACTTGATTTCTTCTGTTTAGCTGCAGTAATGTGTCTCCTGCAATCAGTATACTGTACAAATTAAACCAGTTCTTTTTTTTTCATTGTTTCAGTTGAGGCATAAAATCGTTGCTTCTTATTTTAGTAGTCACTTGTGCTTGATTTCCCAAATTCAGACTTTAAAAACGTTTTAATAAAGAAATATCTAACATCTTTGGAAAATAAAAATAATGAAATCTTATGGTCAAAACCTTCAGTCCAAGGCCTTGCATATTTCAGAAAAATCATATAAACCACCTTTACACTGATTATTAGAGCATTCTATTGCTTTACCTCAGATTTAGTTATTGCTACTGTATATTGTCAGGTTGGAGCCTGAAGAGAATGGACACTAGGGATGTGCAGACAAAAAGTTTATGTTCATAAGTCCATAAGTCGAAAGGGGGGGGGTCAATTTCGGTCAATATGGACATATGGAGAATTCCATAAGTTGAGTCTATGTCCATACGTGCACCGATTCCCCTAAATAAAAATTTAAACCCCTCACCCTCCTTAATCCCCCCCCAAGACTTACCAAAACTCCCTGGTGGTCCAGCTGAGAGTCAGGACGCCATTTCTGTATTCCTTTGCGAGGAGCACGTGACGTCGGCGTCAAGTCGGAGTGACGCGGACGTCACGTGATTCCACGCGCGTTCCTCCTGACCCCCCCAAGCTGGCCAAAAGTTCCGGTTGAGTCCAACGAGGGTCCCGGAGCGAACGCGCGGGGAATCACGTGACGTCCGCGTCACTCCGACGTGACGCGGACGTCACGAGCTCCTCGCAAAGGAATACAGAAATGGCGTCCTGACTCTCCGCTGGCCCACCAGGGAGTTTTGGTAAGTCTTGGGGGGGGATTAAGGAGGGTGAGGGGTTTAAATTTTTATTTAGGATCAACAATCGCGATTTCCAACGTATTCAACATAGCTATGTTGAATAAGTTGGAAATCCGATCGTTTTCGCCTCATCACTTTTTTAAGTTAAAAAAAAAAAATTACGTTGCGTTTTACATATGCGTTCAAAACGAATGCACACCCCTAATGGACACCAGCCCTTCATCAAGCTTAATTCATACAACACAGATTTAACAGACTGTATAAGCATTCTTTCTACCTTTGGGATACACATGCTCCCTCCAGAGGCTTACAGATCTTTTGATCTAGGTTCCTCCCATTCAGCTCCCAGTTGAAAACAACTTCCTGGTTCCCATTAATCACTTTAATTGCCCTGAGCACCAATCTCCTCTGCTAGCAGGCTTCATACAGGAGTTATTATAATCATGCCTGCTACATTCCATAGTTCCCACTCATAACCCAGAGGACAAGTCACCAGCCACCAGACCCATGGTTCAAGACCCATCACAACCTTTTTTGCTGTCACCATATGCACACAAAACAGTATATACTACTCAACAAAATAGTTATTTCTAGGAAACAATATATTCTCAGTTTTTATTTTGTGGATGAGGGAAAGTAGCTAATATCAAATGACACTAATGGATCTGTTTACCTTTGCCATCCAAAGCTTGTTATTCAATAAGCCATAAATCATTGCAGATTTTCTTATTTAACCTAGTAAATCTGTTTAGATTTTCTCCTATATATGAACTGCTTTCATCTTTTCATCGTACTTCTTTTTTATTAGTAACCAGTTTCTTGTAGGTTGTGGTATGGATCTCTCCAATCATTGTGACTTGATTTCAATGATTCAGTAAATGTATTGGTGTTGAATTTTTTCCTCTCTGTTTATTATTATTTTCTGCAGTGGCAATGTGCTTCTGTGCAAACTTTATGTTTGTTTGGAATATTATGAAAATGTAATAAATAGATTGAAAGCCACTACAGAGATTCAATTTAAAAAGTTGCATTAATTAGAAACATGTACAGTATTGAAGTTCTGCCTGTTATTGTGCCTAAGTCCACTTATACAGTCACTTATATCTATTACCTTCAGTTTATAATAAGAAAAGCTTAAGACTGTCATAAAACTGAGAGAAAGAGGAGTATAAGTTTGCAAAGTTACTCAAGTACTGACCATGTAGAGGACATTGCTCAATGTTTTACTCTTTTTTTTTTTTAACAGCAACTGACATGGGAATTCAATTCTCCTTGGCCAAGAAGATGGCTACTACTAATAAACTTCCTAGCTGGCAATAGAAAACCAAACATATGCAAGCCAGATAGAATTTTATGAAGCTATTGCTAATGATGATGATCCATCTGCAGTACAGAAAACATGCCAGCTGCTTTACTTAATGTGTGTTGGGAATGAAAACAATTAGATAAAGACCACAGCACAATTAAGAAATAGTTTTGTTTCTCCTTACTGCTCTTTCACTTGCCACCTCTCATCTCTTATTTATATTTGTTCTTCCTCAACTTTACTTTAAGTTCATGGCACACATTGTTTCTGAAACAATATTAATTCTTACCATGACCAATCTAGTCACATGCATGGACCACAAATGCATTTCCAGACAACAATATACTAGCTGCAAAATTTTTTCATGAGAAAAAGGTTTTGCATGAAAAATTGCTAAGAACAGGAAAGTGTAGGCATTTTATATGACATTTTTTGCAAAAACTCCTTTTGTGAGAGCATTTTGCAAAAGTGGTCTTCACAGTGGTGAACTTTTATGTGTAGACCACAACTCATGAAAGTTTATTCAAATGCCAAATTAATGAGCTACTGTGACACAAACTGATGCAAACCAGCTCAATAATATGTTTTTGTTTTTTTTTTTTTAATGGGCATGAGAACAAGCTCGTTATTTGGAACCCCCCCCCCCCCCCCCAACTGAAAAACCTGACAATGCTGGGAAAAGACAGTGTGTGTGAATTACTGCAGACAGTTAATGGGCCTGCATGGACCGTGTAAGCCCCTCACCAAGGGAAGCAGAAATTCCATGGTGGCCTTATTGATCCTTTTACCCTGATCCTTGAACCCCTTGAGATCCATAAAGGTAAAAGTAAAGTGAAACCTCATCCCCTTTCTGAATCATCCTCCTGCCCCCAAGATCTATTAAAATTGAAATTTGGGGCCCAACCTACCTGTCCCTAAAAGCTCACCCCATCAAAGGTGCTACAGCCTATGGACAGAAACCATCCCTACTTGCTTATGCTCTGCCACCGCCAGGTTTCAAAATGCTGACAGGTGACCCCAGGAGCTCATTTGTATGCTCCAAATTTGCTCTTGAGGTTAACAGGCATCATTTTGGCACTGGTGGAGCAGAAGCGAGTAGAGATCACTTCTTGCCAAGGAATTCCACCTCTTATATGAAGTAAATGTTTGGGAACAGGGGCTTGGAGGGTCAACCCCAAATTGCAATTTTATTAGATTTTTGGGGACAAGGGGGCGGGGCAGGAAGGGTACAGGGCTTCACTATGGGGTTTTACTTTTTCCTTCATGGTCCGCATGGGGAATGAGGTCAAGGACCACTAAGGCCTTCTGAGAATTTCTGCTGCAATGGAGGGGGAAGGAGTGGGATTGAGTTTATATGAGCTGTGAGGGCCCTTTAATTGTGGTTTACATGAATTGCCATATCCCTGTTCCATTCTGTACATTGCCATGGCCAAAAATGCATGAATTTCCCAGCCAACTAAAGGTAACTCAAGGTGAGGTTTTGGTGGTGGTCTAGGTTTTGGGGGGCAGATTTACATGCCTAGACAGAGGTACGAACAGCACATTAGACATCAATTAATATGTGATGTGATTTGGAGTGAGAAGAGGTACACAAAGAAGAGATTTGTATAGTGTACCCTTGACCTAGTTTGATGCACTCTCTACCTAGCTGCTATCAGGCTAGGTTGAGAGTACAATGTACAAATCTCATCTTTGTGAACCTTTCATCACTCCAAAACACAGCAAATCTTCACTGATGTGTACTGAGATGTTTGTCTCTCTGACTGTGCATGTAAAACTGCCCCCCCAAATCTAGACTACCACCAAAACCTCACCCCGAGTTACTAGTTGCCCCTTTTACAGTGTTATAAATAGTTTACTTATGTGAGGACCTCATAAAGAACTTCTCTCTCTCAAAATTTATAGCAGAATGATAAATCTATGTCTACATGACTACCTTTTTGGCTGGATAATCTACTAGAAACAGGCCTTAATTTTCCACTTGAAGGTAGCAGCAATTTAAACTCCTTCTCACTTCTCCAGAAATGGTAAATGAAAGAGGTCCTATTTTAAAAATAGGTTTACCATTGGCATATAATAAAATTGTTTTGAAAGTAGAAACTGTTTTCTACTTTTTAACCTTTTCCCCACAAGCTTGAAATGTTATAGTGTTGCTTGAGAATACATACTGCAGATAAGACTCATTTGTATTGAAGAAAGTCACAATGTTTTCAATATAAGTTCAAAGGAGTCAGTTCTATGACATTGTCATTATAGTTATTTATAATTTTTTATGATCTGCACCAGTGTTTCCCAACCTTTTTAAGCCCAAGGCACACCTACATTAACAAAAAAATGTGAGTCACACTTGCCTCTAGGGATGTGAATCGTTTTTTGATGATTTAAAATATCATCCGATATTTTTTAAATCATCATTAATCATTAAAGAGTGTGATACAATAGAAATTCCACCGATTTATCGTGAAAAATCATTAATTGGGTTAGTGCACACTAACGGGAGTTAGGACACAACCTAAAAACCCACCCCGACCCTTTAAAATCACTCCCTTAGCCTCCACCACCCTCCTGACCCCCAGAAAACATTTTAAAATTACCTGATGGTTCCAGCGGGGGTCCCGGGAGCGTTCTCTCGTGCTCGGGCTGTTGGCTGATAAACAAAAACCCACCCGACCCTTTAAAACCACTCCCTTAGCCTCCACCACCCCACCCGACCCCCCAAAAAATGTTTTAAAATTTACCTGGTGGTCCAGTGGACCCCGGGAGCGATCTCCCGCTCTCGGGCCGTCGGATGCCACTAATAAAAATGGCGCCGATGGCCCTTTGCCCTTATCATGTGACAGGGTAACCGTGCCATTGGCCGGGCCCCTGTCACATGGTAGGAGCACTGGATGGCCCGTTAGTACCCCCCCTTCTAGGCCCCCTCCAGGAGGTCTAGGCTTCAGAGGATGAGTGGCATGGAACTGTGCAGCGAGGTCCTTGTCCAGGATATTGGGACGACAATTCCAAGGAGTTTTCTTTGGGCCTGAAGCCTCCCGGGAGAGGAGGTATTCCAGCATCGCCTATGTCCTCTGACTTCCAGGACATTATGAATTTGATATGTGAGGTCCTCATCGGAAGTGAGGGGTTTGAGGTTTCTCGTGATTTCCTAGAGGGCCAGGATAACATCAAGGGCTTTAGGAGGGAGATATGGAAAGAGTTATGAATCTTCAATGATGTAGATAAGCGTAGTTGGTAGGTCACTGGCCCTATATGGCAGAGCACTGAGAAGGGCCCGATGTAACGAGGGGCCAGTTTCATGAACAGGAGTCTTAGCCGGATGAAATGCATGCTGAGCCAAACTTTGTCTCCAGGACGGAGTTGGGGAGCAGGCCTACGTTGTATCTGCATTTCGTTTAGCAAGGTTGCTAGCTTCCTTAGGTAGTTGCTGGGTGTCTTCCCATAGTTTGTGTAGTTCCTGCACGATTAACTGGGCTGCTGGTGAGGGAACTGTCAGAGGAACTGGAAGTGAAGGAAGTGGCTGCCTACTGTACACGACTTGGAAGGGCGACGGTTTGGTGCTGGCGGAGACGTGGGAATTGAGAGCAAACTTGGCCCATGGCACCAGAGCAGCCCAATCATTTTTTTGGGAATTGACATAGGAGCGGAGGAATTGTTTCAATGTGCAGTTTGTTCTCTCCGCTTGGCCATTTGCTTGAGGGTGATAAGCAGAAGTGAAGTCAAGAGTGATATCAAACTTCTTGCAAAGCGCTCTCCAAAACTTTGCTGTGAACTGGGTGCCACAGTCAGACACTAGATGTTTGGGGAGACCATGGAGCCTAAAGATGTACTGGATGAAGAGTTGTGTGAGTTGTGCAGCTGAAGGGAGCCCTGGGAGCGGGATGAAATGTGCCATTTTGGAAAAGCGGTCGACCACTATACAGATGGTGGTCTTGCCCTCGGAGGGTGGCAAATCCACAATAAAATCCATGAATATGTGCATCCAGGGTTCTTTAGGTGCTGGTAGGGGCTGCAGAAGTCCTCAAGGTCGACTGGATAATGGTTTTTGATGAGCGCATATCGGACACATGTCCACGTACGCTTGGACGTCTCTCCTCATGGTGGGCCACCAGTAGGACAGCTGGATGGAGTTCAGGGTAGACTTCCGTCCTGGGTGACCAGCTGTTCTGGAGTCATTATTATTATTATTATTTAAAGATTTTTATATACTGATATTCATTTGCACATCATATCGGTTTACATGGGACTGTATTAACAAAGAAAGAGAAATATTTATTTATTTTATTTAGCATTTTTATATACCGACTTTCCAATAACAGAATTACTGATCAATTCGGTTTACATTCTGAACAATAACAGTGACAAGTAAATGTCTTACAATGAACAGGTCGAAATAACTTGGATTAAGATATATGGGGTTAATAACATAATTCAAAGATACGGTGCCTAATGTAGGCTAAATAGACAGGTGATAGGTATAAATTTAGGTTTTGATATTAGACTGCCAAAGTTCATGTGATTTCTAGAGGGTTACCACGGAAGGGATCAATGGCAGGGATATTCCGCAGTTTGATGTTATGAAATACATGAAACTGGTGGAGTAATAACAAAAAACAGGGTTAAAGGTAATTCAAGAGAAGGTATAACAAAACGTATTAACAACAAGAACAGTAATACAACTGAGAGGTTACAATAGTAATAGTGGCATCAAGAGCAGCAAGGGTTGTTCACCAGGAGTAAGTGAGTTAAGGGAGGTAAAATGCATCAAGGGATAAAGTGGCAGGTAAAGAGCTAAAGGTGCGGACGGTTAAAGTGAAAAGGAGGGGGGGGCGGTTTGAATCCTAATAGGTTAAATAAGCAGGGGGAACATGTAAAGAGGGTGGAAAGTAGGAGTAAAGGGGGGCGGGGTAACTGAGAATTGATGGGATTAAGCAAATGCTTGTTTGAAGTCATGGCCCTACCGGAGTACTTTTTCCCATAGTCAGCGGGGCACCACCGTTTTCCCGGCGATACAGAGAAAGTTGGTTGCGAGCTGCACCTGAGCAGGATCATGATGTGGCATTGTGGCTCCGGAGTGTTATCAGGGATGAAGAGCGGGAAAAGGCATCTGCTTTGACATTCTTTGGTCGTGGGCTGGTAACCGGAGCACGAGTCAATCATTAGAAGAAAAGAGCCCATCGGGCCTGTCGTGGGTTCAGAACATTGGGCGTGTTGCAAATATTGTAGATTTTGTGGTCAGAGTATACAGTGATGCAATGCTGTGCCCCTTCCAGCCATGGGAGCCACTCCTCTAAGGTGAGTTTTATAGCCAGCAACTCCTTGTCTCTGATTCCGTAATCAGTGGTGAAGCTCATACTAGCCTTTGTCTCTTCCTGTGCTCTGCCCCCTGGGGGCAGGTGCTTCCTGGTCCCTACCAGGGAGCCATTCTCCATTGCTCCAGGACAATGGTCCACCTCCAAGCGCAACAGGTTGCCAAGGCCATGGATTGGTGGAGTCTCCCGCCTCAAGGACCCTATCGGGTTTGGCCACCACAGTCCAAGAATATCACAGGGCTTTGGAATCACTAGCCTCTTTGGTGGAAGAGCTCCATTCCCAGCTGCGAGATACAGCTCTGGCCAATCCTATGGGCCTATCGGCCTCTATGCTACCCAAAGCATCGTTGGCGCTCAATGCACCTCCTAGATACAACTGGGCCCCACGCTCCTGTCATGGCTCCTCAATCAGTGCTTCATGAAAATTTGCACTGCAAACCCTCCTTGTTCCTGAAGGAAACCACTAAAGTGACCTTTATCCTTTCCCGCCTGGAAGGGAAGGCTCTTGCATGGGCTTCTACATTATGGGAATGCTCTGATCCCATGCTTTCCAAGCTATCCGTGTTTGTTGCTCTCTTCAAGTAGACCTTCGGAGACCCAGGCCACCAAGCTATAACCAGCCATAATCTACTCCACCTCCGTCAAGGGTCACTGACCCTCTCTGAGTATACGGTGGAGTTCAGGACCCTGGCTATGGAGCTTAGGTGGCAAGAAGATTGTCTGCAAGCCATCTTCCTAGATGGACTATCCAGCGCTCTCAAAGATGAACTCTCCGTCCGTGAGACTCCCACATCTCTAAAGGACCTGACTTAACTCACCGGAAGATTGACCATCATCTATGGCAAAGGCGCCTAGAAGTAAAGGCTTCCCGCTCTCCTACAAACGTCCCACGTGTGTCCAGATTCCTCCAGCTAAGACTCCATCACCACCACCTCCTCCCGTGGTAGAACCTATGGAGGTGAACCGTGGGCGACTGTCTCCGACTGAACGTCTCCGTCGGAGGAAGGATGGTATTTGCCTTTACTGTGGTGCTTCCAGACATCTTTGGCAATCCTGTCCGGTCTGTCCAGAAAACTGCAATGCCTGAGCTCGGTGGGGGGTCCCGAGCTTAGGTGCTACTGGTCACCGGCCCCAACACTCCTGCTTCCAGTCTCTCTGGGCAATGAGGCCCACTCCTTCATCACCACTCCTAGCCATGTCTGAGTATAATTAAAGAGAACTTAGAAAAATGGGTTTAATATACTCCTAGCCATGTCTGAGTATATCAAAGAGACTTAGAAAAAATGGTTTATTCATCCATCTGATTCTCCCGCTGGAGTGGGCTTTTTCTTTGTCAAGAAAAGGATGGCGGTTTACGCCCATGTATTGACTACAGAGGGCTCAACGCCATAACCCACAAAGACCGGTACCCCCCCACCCCTGCCCCTTATCAGTGAGCTGTTTTGACTACCTTCAAGAAGCACGGATCTTCACCAGTTGGATATGAGGGGTGCGCACAATCTTGTACGCATTCATCCTGAAGATATCTGGAAAACCACATTCAACATGAGGAATGGTCACTATGAATATACCGTGATGCCCTTTGGGCTATGCAGTGCCCCAGCGGTCTTCAACTCCTTATGAACGAAATCCTCCGAGACCTCTTGTACTCATTCGTAGTCATATATCTTGACAACATCCTGATCTTTTCCAAAGACCTTGAATCCCCATCGAGATCATGTTCAGATCGTCCTCCAATGTCTAAGAGAAAATCACTTTATATATGCCAAGTTAGAAAAGTGCCTCTTCGAATGAAATCACTTACCCTTCCTAGGGTATATCATTATATATTATATATATTATATATTATATATTATATATATTATATATTATATATTATATATATTATATTTATATTTATATATTATATATTATATTATTATTATATTATAATTATATTATTATTATCTTATATTATTATACATTATATATTATATATTATATATATTATATACATTATATATTATATCATTATAATCCATGTTTCTGTATACTATTTATTGTTTTATGTTAATTTTATAGTTTGTAATTTTGTTAACTTATTGGTTGATATCTTGATCTCCCATTTCTGTTATTGTTTAATTCTGTCCTATCTTCCGACATCCATGTTATTACTCTCCCTGTTTTTAATGTAACTTCTCATTTCTACTTATACGTTAATTGGTTTCCCCATGTTTTAATGTAAACCGTACGATAAGACCTGGTCGTTGAGTGTCGGTATAGTAAAAGAAGTTAAATAAATAAATAAATAAATAAAATAAATATCATATCTAATCGAGGTTTCTACATGGATCCAGATAAAGTCCAGGGGATCTGAGACCGGCCCCAGCTAGTAGGCCTACAGGACTTACAAGGTTTCCTTGGCTTTACTAATTATTACAGGAGCTTCATTGCCAATTATTCTACCCTAGCTGCTCCGCTCACCTCCATGACCAAGAAAGGGGCTAACACTCATGTGTGGACACCCAAAGCACAAGCCGCCTTTCAGATGCTAAAAGAAGCTTTCTGTTCCGGTCCTTGTCTTCGGCATCCAGACCCAAGATGCCCATTTGTCGTCGAAGTCGACGCCTCTGCAATTGGAGCAGGAGCCATCTTAGAAGTCAGATTTCTCCAAAGGGTAAATTGATACCCTTGTTCATTCTACTCACACAAGTTCTCTCCTACAGAGCATCACTACACCGTTGGTGACCAAGAAATTCTAGCCTTCAAGTTGGCGCTCCAAGGGTGGCACCCCTGGTTGGAAGGGGCGCAACATAAATTTACCATTTTCACCGACGATAAGAATCTTGAGCACCTTAAAGAAGCTCAGCTCTTGAATCCTAGACAAGCCTGATGGGCGCTCTTCTTTGAACGGTTCAATTTTGTTCTACGTTATCGCCCCGCTTCCAAGAACCTCTGTGCTGATGCACTATCAAGATCCTTTGAACCAGAGGATGTTACTGATGTTCCCAGACACATCATAGATCCTGCCTGCATATCCCTTGCCATGACTACTAAAGTCCCAGTTGGAAAAACCGTCGTTCCACATAGATTACGTGAACGAGTTCTGAAATCAGCCCATGATTCCAAGTTGGCAGGACACCCGGGTCGTACCAGGACCGTAGAGATGTTGTGGAGATATTACTGGTGGCCCAACATGGTGCAAGACTCTCGTAACTATGTAGATTCATGTCCTGTCTGCGCCCAACAGAAGCCACCTACCGGATGGCCTTGGGGCCTACAACCACTTCCAGCACCTACTGAGCCATGGTCCAGCATTTCAACAGTCTTCATCACAGACCTGCCTCCGTCCCAGAACAATACCGTAATCTGGGTCATCATCGACCATTTTTCAAAAATGGGTCACATCATTCCCCTGCCGTGTCTCCCATTGGCCGCAGAACTAACCAAGTTGTTCCTGAAACACATTTTCCATCTCCATGGACTCCCAAAGGAAATTATATCTGACCAAGGACCACAGTTTCCCGCCAGGTACTGGCGCTCTCTATGCAAAAAATTTAACATTGCCTTGAATTTCACGTCAGCCTATCACCCACAGGCCAATGGTCAAGCTGAAAGGACCAACTGGACCTTGAAAATATTCCTTCGTTCCTATGTGAATGACCAGCAGGACAATTGGTCTGATCTGTTACCCTGGGCTGAGCTGTCGCAGAATACCCACGTCGCTGCTACCACTGATGTATCTCCATTCTCTGTGGTATTCGGATGACAAACTGTGCTGCCACTTCCAGTTTCTCTGAGTGTTCCTTCTCCAGCTGCGCATTTCATGGCCCACACCATTCACCGGGTGTGGAATCAAGTCAAAGAACACCTTACCCAGGCCGCTGAGCGCTCCAAGCACACCTGAATCCCATAGATGTCCCGCTCCACTCTCCCATCCTGGTCAGAAGGTGTGGTTAAGCACCTGACACATAAGGTTGAGACTCCCTTCTCATTGCCTGGCTCCCAAGTACATCAGCCCATTCCCAGTGCTTCAAAGAGTGGGAGCAGTGTCTTATATCAACTTCAACTACCTCATGCCATGGGCATCCACAACACATTCCATGTCTCTCTGTTGAAGCCTTTGGCCATCTCCTGGCCCTCTCATAGAGATCTTTCACCTCTGCGGATCTCTACTGAACCAAATTTGTCACTCCAGGTAAGAGAGGTCCTTGACGTCTGTCGGTATCGAGGCAGATGGGAATACCTCTTAGATTGGGAGGGTTATGGGGCCGAGGAGAACTCATGGGAACCCTCCCACAACATTCTTGATAAAGAGCTCCTCAGGACTTTCCATAGGACCTATCCTGAAAAGCCACGGTCAAGTAGGAGGCACAGAAGGGGGGGGTACTGTTTGTGCGCCCCATCCGCGCCCGGCCCGGGCACGGGCCTGCTCACCTCGCTAGCTCCTCTACAGGTCATGGGTCGGCCTCCCCAGCAGCAGCTGTGAGCTCCTCCAGGCCTCGGCATCCCGTGGTGGCACTTGTCGGGTCTTCCACTGCACACCAGGCCTCACTCTGGAGTTCCAGCGTCTCCAGTGGCATTGGCCACGCCCCTACGCGCGCGTGCGCGCAGAACGCCCAGCCTCTTGTAGGGCCAGGGGTGGGTCCTAGCTCCACGGCGCGCCCTGATTGAATGTACTAAATAAAGAAGTCCCCTGTCTACACTGCCTTGCCTTGGCATTCGAATCAGCACTGTATATGTACTAGTTTGCCTCCACGTTCACAGTCTTGTTCCAGTCTTGTCCCAACCTTGTTCCAGTGTCCTACTGTTCCAGCGTCCTACTGTTCCAGCATCTTACTGTTCCAGTCTTGTCCAGCATCCTTCTGTTTCAGCATCCTTCTGTTCCAGCGTCTGTCTTTCCTCTCTCCCCAGGTAGTACCCTCGGACTGTCTCTCTGGCACTGACCTCAGCCTACCTTGTGACCTCGTCTGACCTCTGGAACCTGACCCCTGCTTCGTTGACTACTCCTCAGACTGATCCTCGGATTCTGACCCCGGCTGCCATTGACCATGTCTCCTGATTCTGGCTTGTCCCTTGCCTTGTCTTCGCCTACGCTCCTTCATACCTACAGCCTAGAGTCCGACTGCGCTCCCTTGCTGTTCTTGGGCACACATCTCTACTACCTCTCCAGGAGACCCTGCGAGGCCCACCTAAGTCCAAACAGCCCTGTGACATAGTGAGGGCAAAGGCTATTGGTGCCATTTTGAATACTGGCAGCTGATAGCCTTTGCCCTCACTATGTCACAGGGGCCGTCAGCCCCTGTGACATAGTGAGGGCAAAGGCTATTGGCGCCATTTTGAATACTGGTAGCCGACGGCTGGAGTGCAGGAGTCGCTCCCGGACTCCCGCTGGACTTTTTGCCAAGTCTTGTGGGGGTCAGAAGGGTCCCCCAAGACTTGCCAAAAGTCTCTGGTGGTCCAGTGGGGGTCCGGGAGCGATTTCCTGCACTCGGGCCGTTCAGCTGCCAGTAATCAAAAATGGCACCGATAGCCTTTGCCCTTACTATGTCACAGGGGCTACTGATGCCATTGGTCAAGCCCCCGTCACATGGTAGGAGCACAAGATGGTGCCAATGGCCATGTGGACAGGGGCTGACCAATGGCACCGGTAGCCCCTGTGACATAGTAGGTCAAAGGCTATCAGCGCCATTTTGAAACCGGCAGCCAAGGTGTGAGTGCAGGGATGGCTCCCGGACACCCCGCTGGACACCAGGGAGTTTTGGTAAGTCTTGGGGGTGTTCAGGAGGCTGGGGGTTGTAGTTAATTTAATTTTAGCGGGGAAACAAATAGGAATTAACTTAAGTTAAACGTATCGGGGGCCCCCTTGCCGAATGCAATGTATCTGCCCCCCAACGAATATGAATCCAAATGCAATGTATGGCATCCCTCTGCACATCCCTACTATTCTCTAAGTGAGGCAATGGCCTTGAGGACTTGGCCTAGGCCCAATGGATCTCTTTTTTTTAGTTTTTGGTTTCAAAACAAAGCATGTGAAAACCAACAAACTTTCTTCGGAGTTTCCCAAATGCCCATATATATAGTGTGTATGTATAGAAAAACCCATAAGAATTGTTTTGTAGGAATAGTGTACCCTGGTAATGACAATATTCCTCAAAACTCTGTTAAATTTTTGAGCTTTAGTAATATTGTTTTAAAGGTAAAGGAGAAAGTGACAAATGGTTTGTTCTGAAACCACTGCATTTCTCATACTTACCTGAACCTCAATGTTTTTTTTTGTTTTTTTTTTTATCTTATTAATGTGAATGACATGCAGACCATTCAGACAGTACCCATGCATAAAAGGCTGCTTTGAAAAAATTGCTCATCCTTCATCAATCATGGCACAAAGCTTGACACTTTCTGAATTGTGCATATGCAGGATAAATGGAAACTTTTTCCTCAAACTGTAGACATCTTTCATCTATCCAAATGTCACATTAGTATCTTTTAATATTCACTGGTTTATACACACTGTCAAATATCAGAGTTTCCTCTTGTATGACCTCACTGTATAGAAGCTTGAAGTCAAGCTGAGTGTTTATACTACTATTTCCTAAGCTAATATGGATGAAAATATTTCCACTTGAATCAGTCTCAGTATTCATCAACACATATAAAGTGCATTTAATATAGTGGTGAAAAAACTAACAAATCTAAATAACTGTGCTAACTAAGCAATAATATTTTGAGCCCTATTCCTTCAGATCTATTTGATAAAACAGATCTGTATTGTTGAGCAAGGAAAATTTTCAAAGGGATCTTGTCACCTATATACAGTGGGGTCAATATTAAAAACTGGCCAGTTAAGCAACTTAGCCGGCATATCCGGCTAAGTTACAAGGTATATTCAGTGGCATGGTTATGTCACTGAATAAACACATATAAGTGAGCACGTACAACTTACATGGCTAAGTGCAAAAATCAGCTGTTAGCCACAAATGTTGTACTGCTAACTCACTGTGCCCCAGTCCGCCCATTGCCTGCTTTCAACTATTGCAGCTAACTTTATAGCTATATGAGGGACATATTGGCTAAGCAGCAGCTGCTGAATGTCGGCGTATATTCAATGGCCATTATTTAGCCGCATATTCCCATTTATTCAGCTAAATAATGCTGAACTTGCTTTGAATATTAACCAGAGTTAGGAGCCTTGATTACAGGATAGGAAAATCACGTAAGGCACAGCAATTAAGAATAGCTATGTTGTTTCAAAAATTAGCTATTTTAGCTGCATTAAAAATAAGCATTCTGGGAGGCAAGTTTTAGGTTACAGGAGGGAAAATATTTACTTTTCAAATATATGCAAGCATTTTCCAGTGTATAGTCAGGCCAGAGCAGGTACAAGGCATGTGTTGCATGTCCCGGTCGAGTTAGGCCCAAGCCCGGGTCAGCTCACCTCGTCCTCGCTCTAGCTGGTCCCGGTCCGACCTTTCCTGTGGCCCACAGCCAGCTCCCTGTGCCCACGGAGCTTTGTGGCTGCGTCCCCAGGCCCTTCAGGGCCTTAGACCTCCCAGCGCTCCTTTTGGCATGGCTCGGTGTCCTCCTCTGTGTTGGGTTCGTCCTCTAGGCATGTGCGAGGACCGCCCAGGGCGGGAAACTGCTCCGTGGTACACAGCGATGACGTCACCTAACCTCTGTATATAAGGCGAGGCCCTTTCACCAGAACCTCACCTTGGCAATCAGATCATCACGTCAGTGTGAAGCCAGTTGCTGTCCTTGTTCCTGTGCTTGTTCCAGTGTTCCCGCATTCCTTGTTCCTGTGCTTGTTCCAGTGTTCCTGCATTTGCTCCTGTGTTCCCGTGGTCCTTCCTGTATTCCAGCTCCTGTTCCTGTGTTCCTGATTCCTGTTCCACGTTCCACTACCCAGGTTGTACCCTCTCGGACTGATACCTGGTACTGACCTCGACCTGCATCTGACTTCGCTTGGACTGATACTTGGAACTGACCTCTGCTTGCCTTTGACTACGTTCGGACTGATACCTGGAACCAACCCTTACTTTAGCTGACCATCCTTGGACAGATACCCTCGCTTTGACCCTTGCGCTCCATTCAGACACTCTCTCTCTTCGCTCCTCCTGTGACCATCAGGCCCATCTGCTTTGACACTGCCCGCAGCCTTCTTCAAGCTGGACCTCTAGCGCTGCCTATCCTACCCAGAGAACCTTCAGTTCCTGCCTTGTTCCCGTGGTCTCCGGTACTCTCAGTTCCGGTCTAGCTCGCCTGTTCACCAACAGCCATGCACCTCTTCTCTGGTGGGTACATCTTTCCGTCATCTCTCTGGGAGACCCCCAGAGGCCCACCTAAGTCCAGGCAGTCCGGGAATTCAAGGGCTCAACCTGCGGAGCCTCCGAACCGTTATTGGTGAAGTTCCTGTCAGCCTCTTTCTCCTTGTGTGCTCTGCCTCCTGGCGGCAGACGCCCTCTGGGATCCCTCAGAGGGTCGTCCAAATCCTGCACCAGGCCAAGGGTCCACCTCCAGTGCAAAAGCATGTTGGTGTATTTTATCTCCATCACCTTGTAACTCATTTTTCAAGACAACTACCTGAGTGATTTCCCTTTAAAAATTAACTAGAAAATGTATAAGATAGAACAGCACTTTTGCACCTTGCATCTAACCAATTAATTAAAAATTGCCCTCTGAATTTGATTTCTAGGGAAACAAATTAAGGGGGTCATTTATCAAGCCATAATATTTTATTGCAGGAAGGACAATATTTTTTGGTGGTTGATTCCATATTTTGCTCCTCCCCAACAAAATATCATGGTGATATCAATGTATTATTGGGGGGCTGGATATGGAGCATAGGCTGGAGGCTGGAACCAAGGATGGACTGAAAACAGGAACCAGGCAGGGGGCTGAACCAGGGATAAGGGCAAGGACTAGTAAACAGACAAAGAACTGGACAGGGCAGCGCAAGCATAACATAACAGGACAAAGGACAAGGGGCCGAAGCAAGATGCTGAGTGCACTCTTAACAAACAGTTAGACGTGGGTAAAATAGGCGCTAATCAATCCCTAATTCAATAAGGGGATTAGCGCCTATTTAACGCGCGTCTAATGCGGAATGAATGAGATAGCGCTCATCACATGCAAATGCATGTGAATGAGCATATTACTCCTTCATTCCCAATGCAAAAAGATAAATGTGTGTCTCAGATACACATTTATCGCTCAGATATTAACACCTGCCTGGAGCAGGCGTTAATAGTTGAGCCAATGAAAAGAAGTACAGAAAAGCAGAAAAAACTGCCTTTCTGTTCTTCTTTTTTAAATTAAAATAAAATAAAATAAAATAAAATAACTCTGCCCCTTTGTTTGCCTCATGGAACAAGATCCCACCACCCCTACGCTTGAGACATCACACTTTACCTTCAGGAAGAGAGTTAAGACTTGGCTCTTCAACCAGGAGTTTTCCTTAAATTCCACTTAAAAATGGGAGACTGGGGCAATGAAAGCAACAGAGACCCCCCCTTTCGTGCTTATATGCCGTTCTTTAACATGCCTTCTTTCTCGTTTTCCTCTGCTCATTGTAAATGGAGATGCAAATGGAAGTAGAATATCATATTTATATCACTGGCAGAACGCTGATTTATGAAGACCGACGCCGGTAAACTCGGCGTCTGTTTTTCATTACCGGCCGTCTGCCAGTAATGAAAATGGCCGCCGATAAACTCGGCAAGCGACCCTAGAGCCTCCTTCCTAGCATGATCCCCTAATTGAAATATTGCATGGGGCCCCCCCTTTGGGGCACCATGCACGCGTTAAGAAGCGGGCACTGACTGTTCAGCGCCTGCCTTCTACGCACCTTTATTGCATTGGCCCCAAAGACAGTTCTGAACAAAGAGAGCCCTGGACAAAGACAGGGCTTAGAAAAGGACTGGACAAGAACAGGGCTTAGACGAGGACTGGATTAGACAAACAGGTAAAAATAAATAGGGAAGTCCAATAGGGTACAAGGCTGGCTAGGAGAACCTAGCAGGCCCAGAGGCTGTAGGTAAGGCAGAAAAGCCTGAGAGGCCACAGAGCAAGGCATGGAGGTCTGGGAGGCCACAGGACATGGTAAGGAGACCTGGGGGCCACAAAACAGGGCAAGTCAAGAGACCAAGGAGGCAAAAGAAAGGCAGAAGGCCTAAGTAGGCCACCTAACAAAACAAAATAACCAAGGAAGAGTGGCCAGGTCAGAGTTGAGGTGACTCAATGAAGAGGGACTGAGGTATTGATCAGGCTTGGTTAAAAAGTGCTGGAGCTGAGACATCAAGTGAACAGAGAAGAAATAACAGCAAGGCAATGAGCAGGGCCTGCTAAGGACCCTTGGTGAAGGGAAGACTGTGCTGCAGTCTGAACCTTGGCATGGAGAGAATGTATAGCAAGAGAAACTGTGACAGTAAGTATCCATACCTCTCTCAAACTCGATAAAATAATGGGGCAGAATATTTTAGATGGAATTGATTATTGATAAAATGCTTTGCATGTATTAGGTAATGGTTTGCATGTATTAGGTAATGCTCCAAAGACAATGACAAGCCTTTTCCGTTGGAAAAAAATCAGCAGAACCAAGGGTCATGATTTGAAGCTCCAGGGAGGAAGACTCAGATCCAATGTCAGGAAGTATTTCTTCACGGAGAAGGTGGTGGATACCTGGAATGCCCTTCCGGAGGAAGTGGTGAAGACCAGAACTGTGAAGGACTTCAAAGTGGTGTGGGATAAATACTGTGGATCCATAAAGTCTAGAGGACATGAATGAAGAGTGGGTGGCTTGCGGGAATGATGGCTACTACCTGGAGATAATACCCTTATTCAATAAACATACACACGGTTAATGCGACTCCAACATTGCTCTAAGCTTCAACGACAAGAGGAAATGTGGAAAAAAGGATTTCCATTCACAAGAAAGTGGGGAGTAGCTTGCTTGTTACGGCAGCTACTACCCCAACCAAATAAGCCTGATACTTCACTTTCAATGCATAGCTCTCTGCTTCAACGGCAGGGGAGAAAGACTGATACTTCAAGCATATCCAGCATAGATCTCTGCTTCAACGGCAGGGGAGAAAGTCTGATACCTCACTTTCAATGCATATCCAACATAGCTCTCTGCTTCAAGAGCAGGGGAGAAAGATTGATACTTCATGCATATCCAGCATAGCTCTCTGCTTCAATGGTGGGGAGAAAGACTGATACTTCACGCATATCCAGCATAACTCTCTGCTTCAACGGCAGGGGGAACGAAGAAAAGTGGATCTATATACAGGCAACAACCAACAAGAACTGGATTATTTAGTCTGGGTAAACAAATAAGCATAGGTGTAGCTTGCTTATTGCGGTGGTTACTACCCCTAACTAATTAAACTAGGTATTTCACTTAGATGCAGTTCCAACACTGCTCTCTCATTAATGGTGGAGGTGGAAGGGAAATAGAACCAAAAGGTTACTAAGAGCCAAGAGTAACAGATAAGTATGAGAAAAAAATAAGTATGAGGAAAAAAAAGTACGAAACTTGCTGGGCAGACTGGATGGACCGTTTGGTCTTCTTCTGCCATCATTTCTATGTTTCTATGTAATTTAATGCATCGAAATGCATGCAAAGCAACTCAATTCAAAAGGAGGAGGAAACAGTTGGAAATATTGCATGATATTGTTTGATATGCAGATATCACATGATAAACAGCATAGGGATGGTATGTTTAAAACAAGCACACGAGTGCACATATACTGGAATTTTAAATCATCCACACAAGTGCACAAGTATGATTTAAAATATGCCTAATTATAAGTGGTTATGTGAGGAAAGATACGCAGCAGCGTGCATGTTATAAAATCAAGGGTCGGCGCACGCAAGGGGGTGCACACTAGTGCACCTTGCGTGCACCGATCCCTCGGGGAGACCAGCTGGCTTTCCCCATTCCCTCCCCCCCCACCTTCCCCTCCCTTCCCCTCCCTGTCCTGCCCCCAGCCCTAAAGACCCCCCCATACCTTTGTCCTCGGCCATGCCTCCTGGACTGCCCCCGGACTGTCTGCCCCGCCCCAACCTGCCACTTGCCCACCCATTCAGAATAGCCCTGGGACATACGCGCAGCCCGGGGCATTATGCGTGCCGCCGGGCCTTTTGAAAATAGGCCCGGTGCGCGTAACCCCCCTACGCGCTTAGGTCTTTGAACATCTGCCCCTAAATTTCTATATAAAAATAAAAAGAGACCAAAGTTTAATTCTTCTTCTGTACAATCAATACCCTAATGCTAGATGCCCTATCCTAATCTAACCACTTGCCTTATCTTTCAGTAAGGTTTCAAGGTGCATGAGGTCAGAAAAAAATGAAATGATTATTTTGATTTAAAAAAACAAACATTTGCAGGGAAACTTAAGGAACATAAGAACATAAGAACATGCCATACTGGGTCGGACCAAGGGTCCATCAAGCCCAGCATCCTGTTTCCAACAGTGGCCAATCCAGGCCATAAGAACCTGGCAAGTACCCAAAAACTAAGTCTATTCCATTTTACCGTTGCTAGTAATAGTGGTGGTTATTATCTAAGTCGACTTAATTAATAGCAGATAATGGACTTCTCCTCCAAGAACTTATCCAATCCTTTTTTAAACACAGCTATACTAACTAGGGATGTGAATCATTTTTTAATGATTTAAATTATCGTCCGATAATTTTAAAATCGTCATTAATCGGTAAGGGACTCGATACAATAGGAATTCCCTCGATTTATCGTGAAAAATCGTTAAATCGAGTACGGGAATTATTTGGGGGGAGGGCGGGAAAACCGGCACACCAAAACAACCCCTAAACCCACCCCGACCCTTTAAAACCAATCCTTTACCCTCCCCCACCCTCCCGAACCCCCCCTAAATGTTAAATTACCTGGTGGTCCAGTGGGGGGGGGGGGGTCCCGGCGCGATCTCCCGCTCTCGGGCCATCGGCGCCATTTTGGCTACCACTGATAAAAATGGCGCCGATGGCCCGATAAAAAAAAACCCACCACCCACCCCGACCCTTTACAAATTACCCCTTTGCTTCTCCCCCCTCCCCCCCTGTGACATAGTGAGGGCAAAGGCGATCGGCACCATTTTGAAACCAGGCCAGCAGCACCGGCACCGAGGGTATGATTGAAGGGATGGCTCCCGGACCCCCCGCTAGACCACCAGGTACATGTAAAAGGTTTTTGGAGGGGTCGGGAGGGTGGGAGAAGCAAAGGGGTAATTTGTAAAGGGTCGGGGTGGGTTTTTTTTTATCTGGCCATCGGCGCCATTTTTATCAGTGGTAGCCAAAATGGTGCCGATGGCCCGAGAGTGGGAGGTCATGCCGGGACCCCCCCCCCCCCCACTGGACCACCAGGTAATTTAACATTTTGGGGGGGGGTTCGGGAGGGTGGGAGAGCAAAGGGGTCATTTGTAAAGGGTCGAGGTGGGTTTTTTTTAATCTGCTCAGGCCTCACTAAAAAATTAACGATGTGAATTGGAATTGGAACCGATTCCAATTCACATCTCTAACGATCCGATTTTTTTCTCCCTTCATCTGAACCTGATCGTTAAAATGATCAGGCACACGATTCACATCTCTAATACTAACTGCACTAACCACATCTTCTGGCAACAAATTTCAGAGTTTAATTGTGCGTTGAGTGAAAAAGAACTTTCTCCGATTAGTTTTAAATGTGCCATATGCTAACTTCATGGAGTGCCCCCTAGTCTTTCTATTTTCTGAAAGAGTAAAAAACCGATTCACATCTACCCGTTCTAGACCTCTCATGATTTTAAACACCTCTCATCATATCCCACTCAGCCGTCTCTTCTCCAAGCTGAAAAGTCCTAACCTCTTTAGTCTTTCCTCCTAGGGGAGCTGTTCCATTCCCTTTATCATTATGGTTGCCCTTCTCTGTACCTTCTCCATCGCAATTATATCTTTTTTGAGATGCAGCGACCAGAATTGTACACAGTACTCAAGGTGCGGTCTCACCATGGAGCGATATAGAGGCATTATGACATTTTCCGTTTTATTCACCATTCCCTTTCTAATAATTCCCAACATTCTGTTTGCTTTTTTGACTGCCACAACACACTAAACCGACGATTTCAATGTGCTATCCACTATGACGCCTAGATCTCTTTCTTGGGTAGTAGCACCTAATATGGAACCTAACATTGTGTAACTATAGTATGGGTTATTTTTCCCTATATGCATCACTTTGCACTTGTCCACATTAAATTTCATCTGCCATTTGGATGCCCAATTGTCCAGCCTCACAAGGTCTTCCTGCAATTTATCACAATCTGCATCCATAGTAGTAGTACTCCCTGTTTCAACATCAAAAATTGTTTCCTCCATGTCTGAGTACTAACTGAGATATCCAGAAACATTTGAATTTTCTAATCACAAAATTGAAAATCCTTATAGGAAAAATATTGATGGAAAGCCAATTCCTTAACCCCCTCCAAACTAAAAAAAAAAAGCAAACGATTAGCCCTTAAGGAAATATCATCCATTGAAGACTGTAAGATGGGGAGGCTCGCCTCGTTGGATGGATGATAGATGGTCCACAGCTCCTTCTTCCATGTTGATATTGCTTTTCTTCCTAGGAAGATAATATATATTAGAGACTGCAGGTATCTAATCACTTGAATACCTCAAAATATCACTCAAATACTTTTTAAACATTTCAAAAGGGTCAGTAAATGATATATAATTTGTTATATGTGCTTAGTTGTTACAATTAGTCATCTAAAGTAGCTGCAATTATCTTCAAACCTGACATGTTTTGTCACTATACGATGTTCTTCCACATCAACCTAACACTGCATGCAGGAGAGGTAGAAACATCAGAGATAAGGTTGTGCAAACTATATTACCCAGTGAATGGGAACTTGGGGAGTTTTTAACACCTGCCTCTATGCTTGTGGAAACAGTTCATTGTGTCAGCAAACTGTGGAAGAACTATTAATTATTTAGCAGCTTTGGTGAATCACTTTACAGATTGAACAAAATCAGCAACTAGAACATAATACAAGATTCATATATTTAAATAATAAATCATAAAATTAAATATAAAAAAATTTAAAAAGCTATAGCTGTACATATAATTCACATCCATTTACTAAGGCTATCTTCACAAGAAGCTCATACCACATGTGTCTAGTTGTACTGCATATGTCCGTATCAGTTAATTTATGTGCGGGAGACCTAAATATTCAGTTGAGATTGGTGGAACACCAAAATTGCTTGAAAACAAACAACAAGCTCTGTTAATTGCTCATTACATTTCTCATCGGCACAATTTCAATCATCTCCAATGGACAAATTTGGAACAAGTATCACTATCTCAATGTGGAGGGGACTTGTCCTTACTATTAAATTATCAGAACCAGTCTTCTGACCTGTCCTCTTGTACATTATTTAGGATAAGTATTTTTATTTGCACAAAATATTTTAAAAATTGACTTTGTATGCATAAGACCAATGATTGAATCGTAAAACCTATATACAGTTGTGAAAAGTGGCCACGTCGCTGATGGTCTTTAGGTCAAGATCATGGTTGATTTAAGTTTTTGAAAAATGTTTTGGCGGAGTTCTTTAAATGATTTGATTTAAATTGTATACTCTTTCTCTTTAGGGTGTGTTAAGTTATCTGCAGAGAATATGTCAGGAGCTGAAGAGGAAAGAAGGAGAAAAGCTGCAAATGTTTTCACTGACCCAGCTCTCTGGTAATGCTTCCACCTGTTCCCAGGTGGGGATCATGTACAGCATTATACGAATGCTCAGGTGGAGGTATCTCTGCTGAATGTACATCCTACGTAACATAGTAACATAGTATTGTCAGCAGAAAAAGACCAAATAGTCCATCCAGTATGATCAGCAAGCATCGTATTGCAGCAACTGCCTCTCCTTGCAGGTTTCCCCCATGTGTCTGTTAAGAATAGTAACTGCTAGAGATGTGTATCATACCGGCAATCGTTTCCGTTTCATTTTTGTAGAACCATGGGAAATTTCGTTTCCCGCGGTTCTGACCATTTTTTTTTCGGCTTTCCCGATCCAAACAAAAAAAACACCCCGATCCTTCAGATTTAATTATTTACAATCCCCCACCTTCCTGACTCCCCAAAACTTGCCTAAAGTCCCTGGTCGACCAGCAGGGGTCTCGGGAGCGATCTCCCACTCTCGGGCCATCGGCTGCCAGTAAACAAAATGGTGCCGGTGGCCCTTTGCCCTTACCATGTGACAGGGGCTATCGGTGCCATTGGCTAGCCCCTGTCACATGGTAGGAGCAATGGATGGCCGGCACCATCTTAAAAATGGCACGGGCCATCCATTGCTCCCACCATTGACAGGGGCCAGCCAGTGGCACTGATAGCCCCTGTCACATGGTAAGGGCAAAGGGCCATCGGCGCCATTTCGATTAGTGGCAGCTGATAGCCTGAGAGGGGGACATCGCTCCCGGGACCCCTGCTGGACCACCAGGGACTCTAGGCAAGTTTTTGGGGGGTTAGGAGGGTGGGGGATTGTAAATAATTATATCTGAAGGGTTGGGGTGGGTTTGGGGTTTTTTTTTCTGTGTGCCCTTTCTCCCTCCCCCCAAAAATGATAAGAAAACCACACACAATTTTATGGGTTTTCTTATCGTTTCAGGGCCCACCCGAACCGCGACGAAATAGGAAATATTGTATATATTTCCTATTTCATCTAAAACGAATGCACATCCCTAGTAACTGCCACTCTGTGCAGATTACCTCTATGACTTACGTTAAGAATAGTATATTTACAAGCAAGACCAAGCAACTGTATTACTGCATCATTTTTACATGGTGAGTGGCCTTCCTAATAATTCAGACAATGCAGCTTTAATGTTCTTTACTTTTGTACTTGGCCATAGAAGCTTTATCCCCAATGTCAGTGTATCAGGGTACTAACTGCCATTCTGTTTCTTTAATCATCCTCAAGCCTTTAGGGAGCCACAGTGTTTATCCCATGCCCTTTTGAATTTGTTTACTATTTTCATCCTCACCATTTCTTCTGGAAGATCATTCCCGGCATTCATCACTCTCCCTGTAAAAAAAATATTTCCTTATGTTAGTTCTGACTCTTCCTCCCTAAATTTTGATTTTGTGATCCCTAGTTCTTTTGTCTCCTTTCTAATGAAAAAGATATCAAAATGTGTGCATCATTAAATCATTTTAGGTATCTGAAGTTCTTGCTCATATTCCCCTGCACCTCCTCTCTTCCAGGGTGTACATAGTTAGATCCTTCAGCCTCTCCTCATAAGTCTTAAGATAGACCCCACAACATTTTGGTCGCTCTTCTTTGGACTGCCTCCATCCTATTTCTATCCTTTTTGACATACGGACTCCAGTACTGAACACAGTAGTCCTTGGTGAGGCCTCACCTGGAATACTAACAAGAGAGCGAGTGCTAACAAGAGAAACTAAAGGGAGATAATTTTGTGAATTGGCACTTGGACATTTCTGTTTTCCCTAGAATGCAGTGCAAATTGATTAAGAGATTAAGATCAGTACTGGTTCAAACAGGAAATTAACATCTGTTTTGAGTGTCAAGGAATTAATATCAATTATTTTTGTCAGCAATATAGCATCTTGCCATATTGCCAAATAAATTCAGAAACAATGAAGTACATTTTCAAAAGGTTTTCATACATAAAAACTCCTTGTACATGCATTTGTTCAATGTACATACGCACAAGCAATTTTAAAATCATGTTGAGTATATGCATACTCATGTGTTCACATGGGAAAGTATGCGCAAATGCAGTGTTGGGATATGTTGAGAAATGGTTTATATGTTTGCACATACTTTGCTATTTTATAACAAATGTAAATATGAACATGATCAAGAATGTACAAATGTTTTTACACCAATTATTTAACCTGCAAAATTCAAACTTTCATTGTCTTCTTTGATCTGGTGGTTGACGTGCTGGCTTCTCCTAGTGAGCAGAAAAGGCAAATTGCTAGGAGTAGCAAGAGAGGGGCTGGGGACTAGCAGGGAAATTGTCATCATTGCACATAAGTTGTTTGGTGTCCAGTGTAACGTTTTGTTTTGTTTGTTTTTTGTTTTTTGCTTTTCTGTCCTGTCTGATCTAAGCTTTGTTTCCTTTCTTTGGAAGAACCTTACAGTAATGCATTTCTGGGGAGTGTATGAGTATCATTGGGGCTGACTGGATTAACTGGGGAGTTCTGTGAGTACTGGAGAAGTGACGTTCAACATGAGCATTATGAATACTCAGGGCATTACGTTTGAGAAGGGAAAGAGAGGAAAGGAGGAAGAGTGACCCCTTAGAGAGAATATAAAGGTCCAGGACACAACTTCTGGATCTCTGAGGAGCAAGTCTTATGCAGATTCAGATTCAACAAGGACATCATACTTACACCTATGCTAGTTATTAGAGCAGGACTGCACCTTTCCACTCAGAAAGGCCATGCCTTGCCAGTACATGTCAAGGTCACTACAGCCAGACACCTCTATGAATCATGGCTGGAATAACTCAGTCAGCCACTTCCCTATATATTGTTCAGTTAATGGCAGAATTTCTCAGGAAAACATGTCAGTCAGCAACAACAACTAATTATGACTGATTTCTACCAAATTGCATATTTACCTCTATTCTGGAGATTATTGATTGCATTCATGTCCCTTATAAGGCCACCTGCAGACACCATCACCTTCCACAATTGCAAGGGCTTCCACTTCCTCAACATTCAGGTGATCTGCAAAGCCAACGTGATCATCAAGGACATTATGTCTAGGTTTCCATGATCCTGTCACAATGCCTATATTCGTTCACAGTCAGGAATTCATGACCTCTTCAGAGATGGTGCCATGACTGGGAACTGGATTCTAGGTAGGTATGCTGCCCTCACTACGTCACAGCAACTATCCTCTGCCATTTTCTCTCCCTCTGTCTCTAGATAGTCTTACCACTTTGGCTTAGGAGGGCCACTCCAGTCTCTACCAGGGGATAGTCTCATTGTCTATCAGTTTGGAATATCTCATTATCTTCTTCTTTTCCTTCTCTCCTACAGGCGATAGGGGATATCTACTCAAAACTTTGCTCATGGTTCATCTGGCATACCCATACATTGCAGGAGATGCCTGCTATAACAGGGCCCACAGTCAGTCATACTCAAAACATGTTTCCATTGCCTGGACTGATCAGGGGGATGTCTTCAACAAAGGTCTGTGACATCTTTCTAGCCTGCTACATACTTATAGGGATGTGCATTTATTTAAAATGAATAGCACATCCTAAATAAAAAAGTCCCCATTCATTAAGTCAATGAAACGAATGGGGTAATTCCCACACAAATGAAACATCTTATGCATTTTATTTGTTTAGCTCCCATAGAGTTAAATGGCTCATTAAGTCTATGGAGCCAAAGGATTCGAAGGGAAGTCATGTGGAAGTCTCCATAGCAACCAGCCCTTGTCTATGACTCATGTGTGACAATACTCTTGCCAGGATATGTGAGCAAGGAGACAGAATGCCAACATATCAGAGTGAAGCATTTTTCCAATGTAGCCAATCACTGCTCTGTGGATCAATGACATTGATCAAGGTTTCTGAGCAAGTACACAGGAACTTTGCATTTCTTTTTAGATTCCATCTGGGAAGGTTGTGCTTGGTTAAGCTCTCTCAGAGTGTTCAACTATGCTTTTCTGTTTAACTAAAATTGCATAAAATCATTTTGGCTGCTGTTCCTTTGTACTGATCTTCATCTCACTATGACACTCACTGATAAAGGAAAGCTTGTGACAAGCTGCTAGCATTGGCAGTTTGGCAAAGCTTTTCCTTTCCCTTTGGGGAGAGGGAAGGGCAAACAGGGTAGAAGAGATTGGGGATGAGTTGTACCACAGTGCCAGCACAGAGTGGGTTTTTTTTTTTCTCTGTCTGGGTCTGCAGAGTTCTTCAAGAAAGCAGGAAGGTAAACACTTTGCAGATACCATGGCTATCAATAGTAGAGATGTGAATCGGAACCGGAATCAGTTCGGATTCCGGTTCCGATTCACATGTGTTTTGTTTTTTTTCATCGGGCCAGATCGCGGTTTTGTTTATCGGCTGCGCCCGAGCCGATAAACAAAATCCCACCCCAACCCTTTAAAACTAATACCTTAGCTTCCCCCACCCTCCCGACCCCCAAAAAAACTTTTTACAGGTACCTGGTGGTCCAGTGGGGGTCCCTGGAGCGATCTCCCGCTCCCGGGCCGTCGGCTTCCACTAATCAAAATGGCACCGATGGCCCTTTGCCCTTACCATGTGACAGGGTATCCGTGCCATTGGCCGGACCCTGTCACATGGTAGGAGCACTGGATGGCCGGCGCCATCTTGTGCTCCTACCATGTGACAGGGTCCGGCCAATGGCACGGATACCCTGTCACATGGTAAGGGCAAAGGGCCATCGGCGCCATTTTGATTAGTGGCAGCCGACGGCCGAGAATGGGAGATCACTCCCAGGACCACCACTAGACCACCAAGTAATTTAAAAATGTTTTGGGGGGATCGGGGGGGTGGGAGAAGCTAAGGGGTCATCTTTAAAGGGTCGGGTGGTTTTGTTTTTTAATCGGGCCATCGGTGCTATTTTTGAGTGGCAGCCAAAATGGCGCCGATGGCCCAAGAGTGGGAGATCGGTCCCTGCGCCCCCACTGGACCACCAGGTACTCGTAAAAAGTTTTGGGGGGTTCGGGGGGTGGAGGAAGGTAAGGGATTAGTTTTATAGGGTCAGGGTGGGCTTAGGGGTTGTTTTGGTGTGCCGGTTTTCCCGCCCTCCCCCCAAATAACTCCTGTTAGTGGACACTAATGGGAGTAACGATTTTTCACAATAAATCGTGAAAATTTCTATTGTATTGCAAACTGTACTGATTTTTGATAATTTAAAAAATATCGGACAATTTTTTTAAATCGTCAAAAAACGATTCACATCCCTAGTTGTAATTAAACACTTGGCAGGACTATCATTCTTTTTAAGGCTCGGGGGTGGGGTGACCTCACTAAGTCCATCATCCTGAAGAAGATAATGACAGGATGGTCAAGAAAAAGGTCCTACCAGCGACATCAGACATCCCATCATGCACGACATGTTAAGGACTTTCTGGACAATTTTATCATAAATCTGTTTGTCCGAGTTTGAAACGGAGCTATTTCGTCTGGCCTTCTCACTCGCATTATTTGGAGAACTGCAAGTGAGCGAATTTGCAGCCGCCAATAAGGAGGACTCAGGAGATAGTAGATTACTTCAGAAGAATGTGATATGGACACCAGAGACGCTATCACAATACACAAGTCCAAAAAACAAAATGATCAAATAAGATTTGTTTCATTCGGGGGTCCCCTGATTTGGTTTGTGGCCCTTAAATGAAACAAATTAGCCATATTAGTCTCATTTTGCACTTTTGTTTTAAATAAATGCACATCCTTAATGATTTTCTTTCTTCAAAATGTACCCTTTAAGTGGTACCTCGTCTTCCTCTTTCTCATGTCTTCTCTCTCCCTTTCAACCATTGTGACATGAGTACCTATAAGCCCATGAGGGTCATTTTGGTTACAGTTTCACCAGCACGGAATCCTTCCCCCTATTAGCCCTATCAGTCCCAGGTACACTCACTCTTACCCCCCAGTAGAGACCAGTATGTCCCAGTAATCCTTCCCCAGTATTGCACCATCTGTTCTGGGGATACTCAATGCCACTCTCTATTATAGCCCCGTCCCAGGTACATTCATTCTTACCTCCCAGTATAGACTATAATGTCCCAGTTACCCTGAGCATGACCACATCTGTGTCAATGAAATTCACTGTCACACTCTAGCCTGCTGTCCAGTCCACTTACCCAGAGAAGCCAGCCCGCCGAACACCAAATGCCAAAACAGCATGAAAGTTTGAAGTTGTGCATAAATCAGCAGTCATAAATGTTCTTGCATAGTTCCAATGATGTTCATGCATAAATCACTTTTAAAACCACGCCCCTAGTACATCCCTTTTTTGCACTTACTTTTACTTGTGAAGGTTCATATATGTGCATATGTGACCCCTTTAAAAAAATACAGTTTGCACGTGCTTGTGTCACATATGTACACATATGCATGTATTTGCATGTGTTAGCTTTTGAAACTTCACCAGTATGTTCATAAATGCTGACTCTGTCCAGCAATGCCAGACTTCAGTGTGCATAAACGTACATGTGAAATCAGGCTACATGTATACTTTTACACACACTGAGCCCGTATCAATTTTAGAATAGCCATTTATACACATAAACCTGGATTTTTTTGGGTGTAAATGTTTTTGAAATGACTCCCATATGGGAATATGACATTCTTTTTTTAATATTGCTGTCTCATATTGCATAAATTTTAACCACTTTTTTCTGCTATATTCAGCTGTTTAAGAGCCTTGGGGGTCATTTTCTATGCGGATCGCACGCGATACCAAGATTGGGGGTGGAGTCGGGGCGGCATCAGTCCCGGAAGAGGAGGAGTCGGGGTGGCACTGGGGCTGACGCTGCGAAGACTTCGCCGACAGCGAAAGGTATGCTTCGTTATCGCTGCCAGTTTTGCGCCGAATAACTACACCTTTTATGGTGTAGTTATCCGGTGGACGCCGCCAGCGATCGCACCTCTGTGGTGCGATCGCTGCCGGCTATCGCAGGACCGCCCCCTGCTTCACCCCCGACCCCCATTACCGCAGGATTCATGACGCCGTGGTGTTTTTTGTAAATCTAGGCCTTATTTAGGTACCTATAAGGTGCCTTAAATAGCTCAATATAGGCACCTAAATGAGACTTTTAAGTAAGCTGCCTTAAATGAGATGCTCCTCATTGAATATTGCGCTGATAGCTTAATTAGCTATTTAGTTGCTTCACTTTCACCAAGCCCCCCGTGAGCCAAGCTAATAACAGCTTACTCTTCCATCATGTCTCTCACTAATATATGTTTCTGCTACACAATGGTGACTATATTATGACATAAATTCACAACCATACCACATACATCAGCACATGATCTGGTCTCATGTCAGAGTGACCCAAGTTATTCCAACAGTTTGCAGCCACTTGGTTAGTGATTATTGACCCCATAGTGAGATCTGAGGAGGTGCTCTTGATGTAGAAACTAATGCCAAGGAGTAATATATAAATCTGAAGACTCTCATAAGAGATTAAAAAGTAGATTTGTATTTGGGTGGATCAAAGTTTGTTGGCATGTCTGTGGAAGACAGTCACCTTTCCCTGTGAGCTTCGAGTGTCTTTTTCTGTGCTGCAATGACATTTCTCTTTCTGCACTGAATGTTTCCAAAATATCTGCTTTTATGACAGACGCTATAAAAGTTTTTGGCTCTATTAGCCCTCCAGAAGCCAGAAATAATGTGCGTGAATCGAGCAATATGTTCCCAGGCCTTTCCCTGCAAATATCAACAGGTGTTTTTTGGATTTGCTTCATTAATTGCAAACCAACACTGATTTCTGCTGAGATTCTTCCCAGTCAGTATTTGGAAAAATATGCAGCTTAGAAATGTGCACCTGTTCCTAAGTCAGGTATAGATATTAACTTTTTGTAGTCTGA